>NC_143564.1:112760535-113062142 GCF_054136105.1 Typopeltis vanoorti
AGTCACCCCCTATTATGTCGATCTGGTACTTATCTAATTCCTCAGCTAGCTCCATTTCTTTGCCATTCAGGCTTCTTACGTTGATAGTACCAATCTTTAACTCTGGTGATGTTGAGTTGGGGTGTGCTTTCAGATTTGTTCCAGTAGCTGCCTTTTCGCTGTTCGCCCTGGTTCCCTGGCGAAAACAATGAGGGCCTTGTTTAACTGGGTGACGCCCCAGCCGGCATGAAATTCTGTAATGTTGTGCCATCATTTTGTATTTTGGTTGAAGCCAAAAAGAATACCATTTGGTTGGCTAAATCCCAAACTGCCAGCCCATTCTCATTTGTTCAGTATCTAGGTAGATACCCAACAGGGTACACCACGAGAAGGTGAGGATTGGACATTAGGTCAGAAGCAAGGTAAGTTCTCCGCATCCCTTTAAAGACTATGTGGAAGTCTCCTCTCAGTTATACAGCTTCGACCTTTAAGCACAAGAAATTATATTCTTGTTTTAAACCTTTACTGAAGCATAAGCAAGTTTGTAATCCAGCAGTAAAACTTTCTATCTTTGTTCTAGAGTAGTTACATACAAAAACATATGACTTCTGCATTGATTTAACCTTGGTACTTTCTTATTTTCAACTTGGTATTTTCAACTCCCAATGGTGAGACTTCAAATAAAGGTTGAAAAAGGTCTAGGTGGTGGCTCTTCCCATGTTTTTGCATTATGGTATATTGAGGTATCTGATGTGAAGGCAACATCCTCTACATAAGTAGACTAGTTATGATGAGACTTCATGCATCAACTTTGCTTATGCTTGAGTAAAGGATATATACTTTGCATAATATGCTCTGTAATCCAGCAGTAAAGCATTCTACAATACATAGATTACAGTATCCCCATGGGCCTGCAACCACTCTTGCACTGTGTATTAACTATCTCACTTAATTTCTGAACCTGAGAAACTGCATTCAAAGTTTATTGATCATTCTCCCTCTCACGTGCTTGACAATCGCCTTAAAATCTTTTATAGTTTCATGTATAAAATACTAATGGATGTTTATTACCCTTTCTCTCTCTTAATAATAGTTATATGAACAAGTATTCTGGGAAATTTTTAACAACCAGCTTGCTATAAAAATGCACCAGACTGTCTCACTTTGTAAGAATTATACCCCCCCCCCCAAAAGTATAACTTTATTATATCATTATTTTGACAGTATTTATAAATGAATTGCATTATTATTATTATTGCATAGCATCTTTAAGGAGTCCAAAGACTCATCATGGGAGACTCAACTAGCCAAAAAATATCTTTCGTACCTTTCCTTGAATTCATTAAAAGCACTCACAAATGACTTTGCAAACCATTCCATTCACTACTTTCTAAGTGAAAAATCTAGTCCTCATGCTCTTGTTAACTACACTCTTACCCAATTTCCAGGGATGATCTATTTTCCTGTCCCACTAGCCAAGTGCTAAAATATTTCCTCTGTATAACTCCTATAAACTACTTTAAGTAATTTAAATGTTTTTATCATAACTTTTTTTTTTTTTTGCCTATCAACCAACTTGTGCAATCCACAAACTCTTGATCTATCCTCACAGCATTCCACAGACTACTCCCATCTTGGTCACTCGCCTCTGGATCCCCTTCACCACTTCCTCATCCCCAAGAAATCCAGGTAGCCTGAACATGGTAATCCAGATGTGGTCACATCAAAGCTTTATAAAAAGCACTGATGACTCTCTTATCTCTGCTTGTTAGTGTGTTCTTTGATAACTAAGTAATCCTATGAGCTGCCCTGGCTACTTCAGTAATATGCCTTCTAAACTTCAACTCACTTTCTGCTATGTCTCCCTCCCCCAAATTCCAAGCATAACCAATTTCCTGGAGTACAGTGTGGTACATAGCATGTAACCTTTGTATCCCTAACTTTACACTTTTCCACATTAAATTTACATCCATTGCATTTTGCCCATACTTTACAGCCTATTTAAAACATCTTGCAAGCCCTCTACATCACCTTGATTAACTATTACCCTATCCAACTTTGCTTCATCAGAAAACAACTGAATATTTCCCTTCAAATTATTTCTTATATCATTTATGTACAAATTAAAGAGCAGTGGTCCAAACACAGAGACCTGTGGCACACCACTAGTCATCTGCTTTCTCATGGATTCTGCTCCTCTATATACTACTTTTTTGGTATCTGTCCACCAGCCACCCTTTTATCCATGTCACCAGTTTCATATCCATCCTTATTTGTTGCAGTTTGCATAACAGAATTACATGTGGTATCTTGTCAAACACCTTTACAAAATACAGCAGTATCATGCAGCCATTCCCTTTATCCAACTGAGCTGTCACTCTATTATAAAAAGTTAGTAGATTACTAGGGCATGACCGACCTTTCACAAAGCTGTGTTCCCCTCAATAGAATATCATATTCTTGTCCACCAATTCCTGAATTCTCTTTTTTGATCAACTTTTCCAGTACTTTACCACCACTCCTGAGATGCTGATTTGTATATAATTTGCTACCACAGACTTAGATCCACCTTTATGCAAAGGAATTATTTTGTCATCCTTCCACTCCCTTGGAACTTTTCCACCGAGACTTAAATTAAACAGCCTATAGTGAAAGGCAGTGCCAGTTTCCCTGCACATTCTCTTAAAATGAGAGCCGATATGCAATCTAATTCCAAAGATGTGCATTCAGATTCTGCAATATCCCAGGCACCTCCAATTCATCAATCTATGTTCTCGCATCAGTCCCTGTCACCTCTCTACTATCAGCAAGTATTAAAGCTATCTTTCATAGTTATTCTTCCTCCTACTTGCCACAAAACAAAAGACTTTGGGATTACCTTTGACCTGCTCAGCTAATTTCTTCTTCTCATAATATTATTTGCCTTTCTTATCATGCCAGCCACCTTTCTAATCTGACCCTTGTATGTTCATGAGCTTTATGGTCACCTTTCTCCTTTATATACCCTCCACAACATTTTTTTTTTTTTTTGAAGCTCATGCTTAATAATACTACTCATCCATCTAACTCTTACCTGATTTACACTCCTGACCTTGAGTATACTGTCTGATATTGCTTCCTCCGGATATCCCTTGATTATCCTCCATGTGCTGTGAACATCCTTTCCCTGCAGATTTATATGCTACTGATCAAGCTGCCTCCTAAGCTTATTCTAATCACCTGCCCTGAAAACCAAAAACCTGCCCCCGTTTTGCTATTTCCCAATTCAAGACTGCTGCATGATCACTCTTCCCAATTGAAGGTAATGAAGTCACCTTAGTTATGGACAGGTCTTCTGATCCTATTATCAGTAATTATTTCAGTAAGTGTATATATTCCATTATTAATTTTTATGGCTATTTTGCCTATTTTGTTTAGGAGTACCCCTTTTATGATGTCATTTGGCTTTTTACTCAATTTTTAGAGCATTACTGATGTTTTAAAGATATAGATATATGAAGAATATAAGGAAGGAATAATTTTGGACATACCTTTGTAGGATGTTCCAGGTTGCCATCTTATTGAGCAGCATATGGCAATATTACTGAAGTATGACTGAAAGGAAGGAGGGGATTGGAAATGTGGGGATAGAGAGATGTGGGAGAATTGCAAGTAAGACACAAGGTATGTGAAAGTTAAAAACCCGGGTTTTAAGGGTGGGCGATGACTTCTTTGAGAAGGTGAAAGACAGAAATTTTATGGGGAAAGGAGAAAATTTTCCAGAAATAATATCTGTATATATTTAATTTCTTTCCTGCCATGTGATTTTTTCTCCTTCCAGTCTATGTGTCCAAAGTTGAAGTTCCCCATAATAATTATTCAACCTGCACTCCTTGTACTATTCTGCTGATGCATGCCTTCCACATCATCTCTGGCTTCTAACAGCAACCAATTTTATGGTTTGTCTTATTCGTCCCAATTTCATACCATACTGCCTCTATATAACTGCAATCTTACCAAATGACTACTCTTGGCTGCAATCCATTTGCTATCATCAGCAGTACCTCACCCCCTGTCCTGTCTACTTTATCTTCCCTGAAAATACTAAATCCATCACATTTTATCCCTGTAACTACATCATCTGTTAGCAAAGTCTCCCTGATGCCTATAACTTTTGGTGATGAGGTTTGCACTAACCAATGCATAAAACTCTTCCCTTTTATTCCTGATACTTCTAACATTTATATGGAAACTGCAGCATCACCTTAGGCCACAACCACCTTTACTTCATGAACTGACTATCCCATTTGATGATGTTACCTGAAAGACTAGATTCCACATTGTTTGTTCACTCATATACTCTCATTCACCTCATGGGTGCCTTCTCACACACACGCAGTTGCCTGCATCCTCCCTAATTCCTTTAGTTTTCCTGACTTTGTGGTTCCATACTCTCAGTAATTAAATTCAGCTAAATTTTGCAAGAGTCCCTTCTTAAGATAATTACCTTATTAGCTTTGCAATAATTCTAGAAACATGGCATCTTTGAGGTTCCATCTAATAGATAAGCTTATGTGTTGAATGTTATTCATAACTTAATTTTAACAGCAATTACAACACCAAACAAACTAAAATTATAAAATAGATGTTTATTAACTGGTTTATATTAATAAACTAAAGAAAACTAAAAGGTAAACTAGAGAAATTAGGGTGGATGCAGGCGAGTATGTGTGTATGAAGGCACCCATGTGGTGAATGAACATAAATTAAAATAATATACTTTTTTTTTCATAATTTAGTCCATTTAGTACAATTATTAATACAATTAATAGTGTTGTAATACTGTTAAAAATAACTTACAAATCTGAGTTTCCATTTCACCATTTATGAACAAGCTTATGACCAAATGCTGCAAACCACTGTGGATTGAACTGCACGCTACTATACAGTTTATAGCCACTGTTGATTTAACAAGCGGCTCACAAAAGTTTTGAAAATTTAACAAATGCTTGAGTAAGCCAGCTCCAGCTTGCTCATTACATGGTTCATTTATGTATTAGCAGATTATTATAACTATATTAATATATTACATAAAATACAGTTTTTTTTTTTTTACCTGGCGGACAACCCCATGTTCCTCTTGAGAAAAAGCAAATCCATCTGAATGCAACAATTAAAAAAAAAATTACATAATGATTTTAAAACTTGAATATACATGAAGTATAAATTTCAATTTTCAAACATGATGTGTATACACATAATATCGTTTACTAATCCAAGGCTAATTTTGAATGTTTTAAATCTTAAAATATACAAAATATAAAGTTTTAAAATATGCAGTTTAAAACCAAAGTAATTTACCAATTATATATTTGGTTTAATCCTTTCTCTAAGTGTAAGCAAACAAAGTTTGCACCTGAAGTATTTTCAGGACTGGAGCAACTTGTGGCAAAGGTGGTATAAGTTCTCATCACTTGCCTTAGTATCCCATAATGCACAGCACATCTCCTTGCAGACATGTATAATGCTATGTATTAAGGGAAGGGTCACTACCCAGACCCAGAGGTGGTGATACTGAGGTGAAAGTAATGGAGAAGTCATATTTCCATATACCAGTTGCCAAAAGGTGTCACACCTTATTATTAAAATTCTCTGGATTGGAGATAAGTTGATGGAAGTTTTTTCCCACTCGGCTATGCTACCAATTATATATTTGAATAAATCCTTTCTCCAAGTGTAGGCAAACAAAGTTTGCACCTGAAGTATTTTCAGGACTGGGGCAACTTGTGGCAAAGGTGGTATAAGTTCTCATCACTTGTCTTAGTATCCCACAATGCACATCACATCTCCTTGCAGACATGTATAATGCTATGCCTTAAGGGAAGGGTCACTACCCAGACCAGGATACTAAGGCAAATGTAGTATGGGATACTAAGACAAGTGATGAGAACTTATACCACCTTTGCCACGAGTTACCCCAGTTCTGAAAATTACCTCAGGTGCAAACTTCGTTTGCTTACACTTGGAGAAAGGATTAAACCAAATATATAATTGGTAGCATAGTCAAGTGAAAAAAAACTTCCATCAACTTATCTCCAATCCAGAAAATTTTAATAATAAGGTGTGACACCTTTTGACAACTGGTATATGGAAATATGACTTCTCCATTACTTTCACCTTAGTACCACCACCTCTGGTTCTGGCTCCCACTGAGGAGACCTCAATAAAGGTCGAAACCAGTTGGAAGCTTGGGTGATGAATGGCAATGGTGTAGCCAATGAAGTTTTAACTGAAGCTTGGCTGTTGTTCTCACCCAGGTCCTGGGTGGTGGTGGTGGTGGTGGTGTGTGTGTCGGGGGTAATGAATGGCAATGCTGTAGCCCATGAAGTTAACTGAGGCACAGCTGTTGCTGTTACCCTTCAGATGACATATGAGCAGCTCTGCTCGGTGAGGTGAGCCTGCCACAAGGTAGAGCCAATGCTGAGAGTTCTTCTCAGTGGCAGGGTAAGTCTGTTACTGAGGGGAACGATGCTGAGTTTTTGGAGTTTGACCTGTACTTGAACATTCAATGAAGGTCGAAACCGATCTGGGTAGTGGCCCTTTCCTTAATGCATAGCATTATACATGTCCACAAGGAGATATGCTGTGCATTATTGGATACTAAGGCAAGTGATAAGAACTTATACCATCTTTGCCACGAGTTGCCCCAGTCCTGAAAATACTTCAGGCACAAACTTTGTTTGCTTACACTTGGAGAAAGGATTAAACCAAATATATAATTGGTAGCATAGCCAAGTGAAAAAACTTCTATCAAAGTAATTTAAACTAAAAATTCTAGAGCATTAATTCATTTAGCACTAAGAAGATAATTCCTAATGCTCACAATTTAATTATTATAAACTACACTCATTTTAAAAATTTTATGGAATTTACAACCGTGTTAAAAAAACTTTTTTTTATTATCCCGACGTTTCGATCTTCACATCAAGATCATCATCTGGAGCGTACATAAATATACAGGACAAGCTGAGTAAGCTAGAGAAACAATGATTTGATCACGTGTTATTCTACTGGCGTGACCTCTGGTGAAAAAAAAAAAAAATTACATCAAGCTAAATTCTATTTTACAATGACAGGAATAAACATTCTTTTAAGTGGTTTTCTTTCAGAAACAATTGGTGTCCTATTTTTAGTATTACAATTCTTATTTTTGATTTACAATACTGGATTTTCTACAGTCTGTTTATAGTTGTTCTTGGTGAGGAAGGTCGAATATATACCTTCCATATGTTTGGGATTTTTAGACCTTGCGGTGGTTGATAATAATCTCACAAGCCTCCTTGAATTTCCGTTCATACCATGTTCTAGTGGTTTTCCAGTCAATTTTGTGTAAGGTATTCAAGGGCATGATCAGAAAGGCCAGCTTCACCATAATTATTATATTTAATGTGTCGTTTATGTTCTTTTTGTCTAATAGGAATAGTGCATCCTGTTTCTCCTATATATGGTATGTTGCAGGTACAATAAATCCGGTATACTTCAGGGTGAGCTAGTGGAGGGAGTGGGTCTTTGGATGAGTTGAGTAAGCTTTTTAATTTTGCAGGAGGTTTAAAGGTGGCTTTGAGGTTGTACTTTTGTAGTACTCTGTTTATTTTGTCTGATATTTCTTTAATGTAGGGAATGGTTATAGATTTACTGTAGTCTGGTTTGTCTTTGTTTTTTATTGTGGTTTTGTAGAGAATTTTGTTAATAGTGCTTTGGCTGTATCTGTTTTTTTTTGTAAGTTATTACTGATAATTTTAAATTCGTCTTTCAGTGCCTGTTCACTGGAACAGATCATCTGAGTTCTGTTTTTAGCATGTTGATGACACCTAGTTTTTGTGTTGGGTGGTGGTAGGAGTTTATGTGTATATATTGTCCCGTATGTGTCGGTTTTCGGTAAACAGTGAAGGAAAGATTGCCTGAGGGAAGACGTGTGACAAGTGTATCTAGAAACGGACGTGTGTTGTGTTTTTTCAATTTCAGTTGTGAACTGTATGTATTTGTGTTGTTTGTTTAGGTGGCTAAGGAATGTGTCTAATGTCTAGTGGCCATGGGACCAGATCGCAAAAACATCGTCAATGTATCTAAGCCAGACTTTGGGTTTTAGAGGGGAGGAATCTAGGGCAAGTTGCTCAAAATGTTCCATGTAAAATTTAGCAATAGGGAGGGATAATGGCGAGCCCATAGCTGTGCCTTCTTTTTGTAAGTAGAAGGCGTTTTGCCATACAAAACGCCTTCTACTTACACGGAAACATTGGGATAATAATAAAAAAAGTTTTTTTAACACGGTTGTAAATTCCATAAAATTTTTAAAATGAATGCTGATCACCATGTAACCCTAAAAGAAAGGATTATAAACTATACAATAATCAGAGTATCTAGCTTCCTACAATGAACTGTTCCAATTTATCAGCATTCTGCTAATTCAGCTTAGTCACCAAAAGTGTCAATGATTATTGATATCTGTAATTTGGTGTTTACAACTATTCAAGTTGTAAACTTGAATAGAAAAAGAAAAAAAAAAGGAACATGCAGATACTGCCAAATAAATCATAAATGTTTTATTTTTAATTGTGAATCAATATGCACATACACTTTTTAAGTTTGATAAGCAATGAGATTCGAATGACCTGTCCACAAAAGCAGCAAAGCTATGAACTGTAACAATTCAAGTGTAATAACCATTTTAATAGGTAAACACATCTATTTTGGGGAGACATGGTGGGGATATTTATTAAACTTATTTGTTTAAACTTACAAATACTTCAGGGATTCAGTAGCTACATTCCAGCCACCATTATTAGTAGGTGACTGGAATGTAAAATGTCAATTACTAGAAATGAAAGAAACAGATAACTTATGTTCAATTAATTTTAATGGTAGAAATTTTGCCAATGCATCTAAGGCAGGAACCAAATGGAATAAAATAATATACAATTAATAGAAATATTCTTTATTATTAACACCAGACCAGCCATGATGAGTCTTTTGACACTATTACACAAAACAAATCAAACTACTCTACTTTAAACTCATCCAATGTGTCTGCATTCACCACCACAATGTCAGGCAATGCATTCTACTGACCAATCACCATCCATGCAAAGAACCTTTTCCTTATGTCCCTCCTCACACTCACCCTATACAACTTCTAGGCATGTCCCCTTTGTTATATCCCCTCCTTCCATTTTACAAAAAATTTCTTCCACATTAACCTGGTAACAATCCTTTACCAACTTAAATGTCTCAATCATATCCCCTATCTTCCTACCATTCACAAGGCTTTGCAAACTGCATTCCTTCAATCTGCCCTCATATCTGACACCTCAAAAACAAGTTACAACCTTAGTCAGTCTTCTCTGGATCCTTTCCAACATATCCTCATCACAGTGAAAACCAGGGGACCAAATCTGTGTGCAATAACCCATATGAGGCCTGACCAAAGCCTTATACAATTCTGCATCTATTTCTGCATGCCAGGATCCTCTGCATCATTGCCATTATCTGATGTGATGTATTCACAACTTGTACAATGTGACCTCTGAACTATAGATCCTTGTCCACCACCACTCCAATATCTTATCTCCTCAACTATCTAAAATATTTCCTGTCGATTGTATACTTTGTATCCTGTTGTTGCCTAGCAAATTTCAAAACCTTACACTTGCAAACACTGAATTGAATTCTGTACTGTTGCCCACTCATGCAATCTATTCAAGTCTTCCTTTAAGGATACAACATCTGCTTGATTTCTCATCACTCTCCTCCATTTTGCATCATCTGCAAACAGTTGCAAATTATTATTAAGAGAGTTAAGTTCCTCACTCCTGGGAGTGAGGAACTTATCGAGGGAGGCCATCCTATTCGCACCAACTGCCATACCTGTTCTTGAATTCATTCACATTACTTGCACACACAACATCCAATAGCAATCCATTCCAATCGTGCACTACTCTATGATAGAAAAATCTAGCTCTATCCCCTTCTTGATAGCATTCATTCTCAACTTCCATGGATGTCCTCGCATCCTTTCCCAACAACCCACAAAATAAAAAATTCTATCTACTGAAATTCTGTATAACCCTTTCAGAATTTTGTAAGTCTCAATTATATCACCCCTCTTTCTCCTGTTTGCTAGTGTTTGCAGTCTACAAATTCTCAATCTATCTTCATAATCTGTATTCCACAATCCTGATATCAATTTTTAACTCTCCTTTGCATTCTCTCTCCACTGTATCAGAATCACAATGGAAACCAGGAGACCAGACCTGTGCAAGGCCTTGAAAAGAGGCAAAATGACTTCCTTTCTATTACATATCAAGGTTCATTTCAGCAAAGGTTCATTTCAGTCATTTAAGCGATACAATATCATTGTGTCACTTAAATGATACACTGATATTGTATCATTTAAGTATTGTTTTAATGAATTCATTCACGTCCCATATATGTCAATAACTGATACCATGGCACAGAACCCAGCATACCTCTCAGGTGGTCATAATTTCCTGCTTTGTAGTTCAGCATGTAACCTTTTCTGAATGGAACATTCATAAACTTAGCCACTCCTCAAGTGAGTGCCCATGATCACTGTCACCAACTAGAGGTAGAATGGTTAAGTCTTTAACTGAAACCCCTCTGATACTATAATCAGATCTAACATGCTTTGATCTCAATTTCCTGCTGTCACATGCTGCTTGAGGAAGTAGTCTTGCAATAGCTCAATAAATTCGGTTTCATTCTTCTCATACTATTTCATAGCTACCCAATCAATGTCCAGATAATTAAAGTCGCTCATTATGATTACTCTTTTCACACACATTGTATTTATTTAATGATGCACTTCTTCATCACTAGCAACCAATCCACCAGGTCTGTAACAACACATCACTATGTATAAATCTTGCTAGCCTCCACCTTAGACCAGATGGCTTCAAACTCATTGCCACATGAAAAACACTTACTAGTATTGCAGTCATTGGTTTGAACTCTAACTGGATTCAAGACATTTGATATCATTAGTAGCATATCCCCACCTTTCCTATTCTGTCTATCTTTCCTAAAAATTCTGTACTCTTTGCACTCAATACCAGTTAGTACGTCTGCTTCTAATAGCCAAGTCTCACTAATGCAAGTCTCACATGTTGCAATTAATATATTGCAACATGAGGTTGCAATATATTAACAAAGCAACAAACTCTACTTCTTTGTTTCTGATACTCCTAGCATCTGTGCGGACATAATAAATTACCTACATTCTCTTCTAGGGGCAGCTCGTGCATAGGCACTGAGGAACTACAGCACCCCCAATTTTTCTCGATATATAAATATATTTATTAATTTATTGATATTTGCTTGTAATATTTAATTTTATCATCAACAATCCTATAGAATTCTCTAATTTTGTATAAAAAATAATAAAAATCCATCGTGTAGCACTTAGGAAGGCGAAGGAAGCTAGCAGCACTGTGTTTACCAGTATCATATTGCTACGTGCACAGTTCTACTGTTGTTTATATGCAGTTTGCGCCAGTAGTAGAACATTCGTAGTGCTTATCGTGTTTGCTTCATCTTACTTATTTTAACTATTTTTAATTTACTTATTTAACAAGGATAAATTAGCTAATTTTAAGAATAAATTGCCTACAGAAGAAATAAAATTGACCACTATAGCATATCCCATGATCAACAAAGAAAAACTTGAAACTGAACTTCGAGTATTCTACAGTAGACCCGACATGCATGATTACTGTAAATTAATTGACTTGTTAAAATTTATAAGAGAAAATAATTTAGTTGTGTTCTTAGTGAAATTACTGTATTGATAATAATTCTCTGGACAATTCCTATGAATACATCAGAGCCTGAATGCTGTTTTTCAATTAAAGAGAATAAAAACATTTCTGAGGAGCACTATGAATCATGATAGGTTAAATGTACTTGTGATGATTTCAATGGAGAAAAAATTGATACAAAATAAATAACGGAAAAAACTCACATAGAAAGATTATTTAATAGTATAATTTTCGCCAGTGTGTCACAGGCATTTTCAGTACATTAAGCTCAAAAGAACTTTGAGTAGTTTTAATATGTCTTCCTCTTCAAACACAGAGGAAATAACGCGCATTACTATCCCTTATGTACAAGGCATCAGTGAACGTAAAGCAAAAGTTTTAAAACCACTGAATATTTTTATTGCCTTTCGACCGTTCAGAAAAATCTCCACCTTTCTCACTTCTCCTAAGGACAAGTGAGAAAGGTGGAGATTTTTCATCTTCCACATCTTAATCATCCAGGTGTCTACCAGATTCCATGCTCTTGTAGATTATCTTATTTCGGACAAACGGGAAGATCTGCCTCTATTCGGCTAGAAGAACACCAATCTTATATTGAATACTTTAAACCTGAAAAGTCTGGACTTTCTGAACATGCCATCTTCACTAGACACAGAGTTCATTGGAGAAAGACAAGAGTTCTTCACAAAAGTCAGTTTCTCATGGAATGCCTTTATAAAGAAACATGTGAAACTCTACTTCATTCTCCTAACTTAAACAGATCTGACGGCTTACGTCTATCCCCTTTATGGGAGATAGTACTTTACAAATCAGCTAATCTTTCCTAACTTGTTATTGTATTAATTTTTTTTTTTTTTTTAGGAAAGTTATTGACCTTTTTAGTTATCTTACACCAGCTACTTAGGTAGCACTTTTTGGAATTGTCAGTTAGTGTTTAATTTTGAGCTTAATGTACTGAAGATGCCTGTGACACACAGGCGAAAATTATACTATTAAATAATCTTTCTACGTGAGTTTTTTCCGTTATTTATTTTGTATCGATATGTCTACTCATGGTATACCTCTTTTAAAACTTATTGAAGAAAAAATTCTTCAACAGTCACACCAACATCAAGGAAAAAGTTAGACCTTTTCGCTCGAAACAAAACAAGTAGTATGGATTTTATTTTTAACTAATTTTGAATTATAATTTTATCGATAATAACAATATTTTTTCATGTTAAATTTTTTTTTTACCATAAATTTGATATTTTATCCAAACACACATACACTGTAAGTACGTGTGTATGTATATTTCGAAAGTTGCAGCACCCCCACGATTTCAAGCCACGAGTCGCCACTCTTTTCTTTCGCATTCACATGTCTGTTGTCTGCATGACACAGATGCAGATCTCTGTTCGTATCTAGTTCCTTACTTATGCAGACATTGTTACACATGCATGATAGGTTCGAACCAGATGAACACAGAATCATTCTCTCTTCATAATCATTTCCATAATAATAACTGTTTCCATCATTAATACAGTTATCTAACATTGTCGGTCTTACATATTCTCATAATTCTTCTCATCAGAATACAGTTTCTCTGAATCTCTGTGTTAGGTCTTATATCAACTAATAATTTTTCACGACTCCTGATGCCAAATACATTCAAGTGTGTAATCATTTGCCAACATAGCCCTCACTTCTTAATTCATTTTTATCACATCAAGGTAATATACTTAATATTTTCATTTTCCCACTCTTCACTGTTGTCTCTTCCAACAAACCTTTTATGTCCTCTCTCATACTGAACTTATCGCTAGTTAAGTCATTAGCACCTAATGCAATTACAATTTCATTTACTTTTCTTTTCTGTTTTTGAATTGCTTGCTTTATATTTTTACTTTTTGCACTGGGGAAACTTAACGTTATAACCCGCTCATCAATCGGCATGTTTCATGATAGTTACCATACCAAATAACATCCTTCTTTTTGTAATCGACTTTACTTACCAGATTTTTGTTATTACATACTAACTTATATGATTCTGTGCTTTGTTTTCCATTTTGTTGCTGAACTTTTTTATTCTTCCTGTGTTCCTCTAAATGCTGCTTGACTTTCTGTAGTTCCCTCATTGCCTGTCACTAATAATCTGCTTTAGCCTATCAATTTTGGAGGTTAAATTATTTTCAATATCCTCTTTAATATCTTCTTTAGTGGAAAATACCTTCTTGTATATTACTTCACTGATCATGTTAGTATTCTGTATCGGTGCCATTATTATATCGGTGCCACATAGTATTGGTGCCATTTCACACATGTATTTAATATTAAAATATTACAATAAAAATATGCTATAAACACACTAAATACTCAAAAAACATGAAAATCTAGTCTAATATACTATAAAATTATAATTTTCTCATGAAAAAACAATAAAACAGATAAAAATCGCCAATTTTACACTAGCACTAAATTACACCAACTGCTCACAATATAACCTCAAACCAATATCACCAGTTAAACCTATCCCAATATCATTAATATACAAATTGTAATAATAGTTCCAAAACTAACCCCGTGTGACACAACACTAGTAACTTTCCTCTTTTCAGACAGTGCCTCCCCCCCGCCCATACACAACTTGCTGATACCTATCTGATAGCCATTCACCTCTCCAACTTACTAGTATATCATTCAATCCCATCTGTTTCAGTTTAGTGACCAATTTATGGTGTGGAAATCTATCAATAGCCTTTGCAGAATCAAAGTATACCACTGTATATGCATCTCCCTTGTCCAAAAAATTGTCACGTTGTTATAGTACATACGTTGGATTGTAAAACATGACCTACATTTAACAAACCCATGCTGACAAGCACAAAGAATATCACTGTTATCAACTCACTATTATATCCTATCTCTCACCAATATCTATAAAACCTGAACTACAACTCCAGATAAAAGATTGACCCTATAATTTGTTGCAATAGCCAGTAATCAGCTATAAGGGGCTGCGTGAGTCCTTTGTTAAATTTTTCTCAAACTTGCGAGCTCCTTGTTCTTCTTGTTTAATAATCATGTAGAACTAAAAAATACCACTGTAGAATGTACACATGCTACCATAATTGTTACTTTAAATTCATATGGATTTTCTGATAACTATATAAAAAATCATTTCATTGCATTTTGTCCTGATGGAGCTTGTATAATGTTAGGAAACAAATCAATTGTTGCAATCGAACTTGTAGAAAAATTTCCCAAGTGATTTGGCATTGCATCGTTTACATTTAGCATTAGACGAATTCGATAAAAAACATTCAAGAAATAAATCATTTTGAAACAGAGTAGGAAATGATTGTCAGACATACAAAAATATTTTCGGAAAATTTGGAGAAAAGAGCAAAGCTAATAATAACGGAAAATACCTGTTGGATTTCTGCTAAGGACATGGACTGGTTATTACTAACACCATGTTCCAATATAAAAATGTGCACAAATTTACATGGAGAGAAGAGGCAAGAAATAAGAAAAGTCTCATTGACTATGTTATTGTTGATAGTGATGTTTTCTCCCTGGTGCAGGACACCAGAGTGTACAGAGGATTTGAAATTGGAAGTGATCACTATTTAGTCTTGAGCAGGATAAAATTGAATTTCATATTAAAAAGAATAACATGTAAGAAAGTTTTAAAGCAAATAAAAATTTAGCAGCTCTCAGATGTGAACTGCAGACTAAAATACACAAAGATTATTGAAGAAAAAAATGAAAAAGTTTGAAAACAGGAACCAAACCTTGGAGATTCAGTAGCATGCCTTGAAGAAAACTCTGATTGATTCAGAGAGGCATTGGTGAGGTTGTCTGCAAGGATAGAAAAATCAGAACTCTACGGTGGAAACAGGAAGAGGTATTGAAGGAAAAGAAGAAATCTTATCAAAAGTTCCTGGCAAATAAGTCAGCTTGTGCTTTTAGAGAATACAGAGACAAATGTAAGAAAGCTAAACACTCTGTAAAACAAGCTAAACAAAAGTCATGGGAGGACTTTGGCAAGAACATAAAAAATAAATATCAAGAAGGTGGTAAGATATTCTGGAAGTTGTTGAAGAAGCTTAGAAACGGAGGAAAGAGCTGTAAAAGGAGTTAGAGATGATAAAGGTGACATGAAAACAGGAGAAAAAGATATCCTTGAAGTATGGAGTAATTACTTCGAAAAATTGCTAAATGAAACAAGCAGTGATAGCACAGTGGTAAACAGCACTCAACAGGCATACAGTCAGGAATACATATCCATACTTGAAGAAGCCATCAAAGGCTTGAAATGTGGAAAGGCAGCAGGAGTAGATAATATTCAACCAGAAATGCTGAAGTATGGTGGTATAAAAGTCTTACAGTGGCTGCACTGCATAGTTCAGAAGGCTTGGACAGAGGGACGAATTCTTGATGATTGGATTACAGCTCTAATAGTACCCATATATAAAAAGAGAAATAAAACTGAATGTGAGAATTACAGAGGTATTTCCTTACTGAGTGTTCTGGCACGGTTGAGAAGAATGGTGGAAGAAAAGCTTGGTGAAGAACAAGCTGGATTCAGGCCAAATAGAGGCTGTCAGGATCAGATCTTCCCTTTACGACAAATAGTTGAGAAATCATGGGAATATAACAAAGATCTGTATTTAAGTTTTGTCGATCTGGAAAAGGCCTATGACAAGCTGCCAAGAGAGAAGCTATTTAAAACGCTACAGTTATATGGTGGTAATGGGGCATTATATCAAGCAATACTTAGTCTTTATTTGAGTTACAAGTCAGCAGTTTGAAATGAAGGAAGCACAGGAAGATGGTTTAATGTTAAATCTGGTGTCAGACAAGGATGTACATTATCCCCTCTCTTATTCATTATCTATATGGATCACATTATGAAGGAAAGTGGTATTAAACATGATATCAGAATTGGAAACATTAATATATACTCTTTGCTTTATGCGGACGATGTTATACTTCTAAATAAATCTGCTACAAGTTTGCAAGATTCCCTGACTAAACTGAATAACTGTTGTAATAGATATGGTATGAAGGTCAGCAATAAAAAGACAAAGACAATGAAAATAGGTAGAATCGTTGAAAATGTCAACTGTGTTGTGAACGGAGAACCTGTGGAACAAGTAAAACATTTCAGCTACTTAGGCACGATTTTTAGTGAAAATGGTAAATTAAATATGGAAATAGACAACAGAATCAACAAAGCTGGTATGGTGGGAAGTCAATTGAATAAATTCATACGAAATAAACGAGAAATTAGTCAGAACACTAAATTAGCTGTATATAAGATAGTGTTCAAACCAGTTTTAACTTATGGATCTGAGAGGTGGGTCAGAAGTAAAATACTTGACCAAAGACTAGAGACTGCAGATATGAGAGTTCTGAGAAAGATTAGGGGTGTGAACAGATGGCATCAATGGCAATATCATATTAAAAAACAACTATATTAGGAAAGAACTAGACATTGTCAGCATCCAGGAATGCGTTAGCAGAGCTAATCTCAGGTGGTATTGGTCATTTAAACAGAATTGGCAAGGAAAGAATAGCAAAATAAGTGTTCTCTTCCAGGTTGGCAGGAAAACGACCGAGAGGAAGACCAAGATATAGGTGCATTGATACAGTACAAAGTGCCTAAGAGGATAGAAATGTAAGATCTGATAATGTTGGAGTCTTGACAAATAACAGACTGATTTGGAGGAAAATTGTAGATAGGAAGTTAGTAATGATGTATATTTTTCATGCAGTACTATCATATCCTGTACACCCCTTGAGGGTACATATCTGAATTTGATGATGATGATCATTTTGAAATATTTATGGATAAATTATATGCTTTTCATCATCAATCACCAAAAAATCAACGAGAATTAAACACAATTGCAAAGGACCTTGGTATCGAAATTTTAAAGATCGGCTGTGTGTTTGGACCATGATGGGCAGCTTGCGGTTTACGAATAGCTCTTGCTTTGTGAAGAAATTATCCAGCTTTATGCAAGCATTTTGCATCGAACGATAAATATAAGAGCTTTTTAAACTGACTTCTCAATTTGGAATTTTAGAAGATCTAGCATTATGATTGATATCCTACAGGAATTATTATATCTGTAAGGAGTTCTACAAAGTAGCAATATAAGTATTATAAGGGCTAAGTTAGGACTTTTTTTTTTCTAGTTTTTTTTTTTTTTTTTTTTTGTTTGACGATGCCAGCCCTTTGTTAAAATTTTCATAACTCACTACTGGCCATAGCCTTATCACCACCTTTGTAAAGTGGAACAATTTTGTCTTATTTCCACTCCTTTGGGACTTGTGCTGCTGCAAGACTCTTGTTAAACAGATAGGCAAAGACTGACGCTAACTTCTTGGAGCATTCCCTTAAGACACGTGGTGATATGTCATCAAGTACTGTTGCATTGTTGACATCTACTTATTTAATTCCTCGTTTCATAAATTAAAGATGCCAAGAAATTATATTCTTGCTTTAATCCTTTATCCGAATTTAAGCAAACAAAGTTTGCACTTGAAGTATTTTCATATATAGAGGCTAATGACGTCACATCACTAGCCTTAGTATCCCATAATCTAAAGCACATATCCTTATAGACTTGTATAATGCTATGCATTATGGGAAGGATCACTACCAAGACAGGTTTCGACCTTTAATGAGGTCTCATCAGTGGGAGCCAGGCTCAGAAGTGATACCAAGGTTGAAGTAATGCAGAAGTCATATTTGCATATATAAGTAGCCAAAAGGTATTACCCCTTCCAACAACTATCTCTAATCCAGAGTATTTAACTAATCATGTGCGGTGCCTATTGGCTACTTGTATATGGAAGTATGACTTCTGCATTACTTCAATCTTGGTATCACTTCTGGATCTGTTTCCCACTGATGAGACCTCAATAAAGGTCGAAACCAGTGTGGATAGTGACCCTTCCCATAATGCATAGCATTATACATGTCTGTAAGGATATGTGCTTTGCATTATGGGATACTAAGGCAAGAGACATGAAGTCATTAGCCTCTATATACGTGTTACACTGTCCAGAAAATAGAAAATAGTTCAACTGCAAACTTTGTTTCCTCACACTAGGATAAAGAATTAAACGAAGAGCACCGGGGGGGGGGGCTCCTGAAAATGAAAAAGGAAAGAAACACTAGAAAATTTTCCAAAAATCTTTTCCTAATTAAAATTAATATTTTTATTTATGTTGTGTTTAGTCTTCTATTTCTATACTACTTATGAATTAGCGGTCACATAAGGTGGGTATACCCTATAGCTATCAGGAATCATGGGCGCTGTAAACACAAGGCAAATGAGGTAGTGCTTGGCTGGACTGAGTGCTACTTTGTTTGCCCTAGATGGGCTAGAGGAGATCACGGGTTTCATGTATTGGCGATCACTGCAGATGCTCAGTCATAGGTTGTATGCAATGCATGGTGTCTATTCTCAAATCATGAGAAAATTATTTTCATTTTTCAACATAATCTCGTTGAATGAAACACTGCTCATTGAACACCTCGACTATGTCCTCTCCAGCATTCACCAATCTCCCACTTTCATCCATTAACAGTATCCTACCACAATCATTCTTCTTTCTACTTGCCACATATGCTCTTCATGCTTCATTACACATCTTGTGCTGCCTGCCTCCAAAGTGCCTTCTTAATCCAGATTTCAATGAATAATGCCATTATTCATCCATTTTATGATGGTGGTCTGAAAAGTTCTCGGACTAACAATGAAAAAATAAATTTATAATTTCAAAATTATTTTCATTTTTCAGCATAATCTCGCTTAAGACTATTTATTCCAGCGATGCTCCAGTGCCTTATCCCACCCCTGTAGTGGTTCTCAGTAAGATCTGCAAAATACCTCTCTACAGCTGCAATCACATCTTGATTCGAAGAAAAATGCTGACCAGTGAAGAAGAGTTTTAGTTTTGGGAAGAGATAGAAGTCAGAGGGAGCCAAATCTGGGGAATAGGGTGAATGTTCAAACAATTCATAACATGCAGATCCCTTAATTTTCCCATTGCCAAAACACCTCTGTGGGCAGGTGCATTGTTCTGATGAAAGATGATTCTTTTTCTTCTCCAAACCAAGTCTTTTCACACAAATGTTTTCGTCTAGTCTAGTCTAGTTAAAAGATCGGTATAATACTCCACGATTATTGTTTTACCGTTTTCAAGATAATTAATAAACAAAATGCATTTAGCATCCCAAAACACTGATGCCATGACCTTTCCTGCTGATGGAACCAACTTTGTCTTCTTTGGTGCTGAATAACTGGCTTCTGTCCACTGTTTTGACTACTGTTTGGATTCTGGTGTGTAATGGTGAATCCAAGTCTCACCCATAGTAATAAATCGATGCACAAAATCAGTTTTATTCTTGTTAAAATGCTCCAAGCACTGTTCAGAGATTTTCATGCAAGTGCATTTTTGATCTGCTGTGAGCAAGCGCAGTACCCATCTTGCGCAAAGCTTTCATTTGCAATTCTTCATGAATAATAATATCGTACATGTTCTTTTAAAATGTCTATAGTCTCAGCAATTTCATGCACTTTGACTCGCCCATCATCCAATACCATATCCTGCATTTGATCAATGATTTCTGGTGTTGTTACACTTTTTCGATGTCCTTCACATGGATTATCTTCAAGGCTGGTAGGGCCACGTTTAAACTTGGCGGCCCATTTCTTAATTGTCGAAAACGAAGGAGAAGAGCGCCCATATACTATTATGAACTTCAAATGGATTTCTTTTGGCATTAAACCTTCTTTTACAGAGAATTTTATAACTGCACGATACTCAATTTTATCCATTTCAAGGCCAGTAAAGGTTGGTCGATTGATAGAGCCTCTGCTACCAATGGCTCATGCAAAAAGTTAAGCAAGTTTGAGAACGGTTAGTAGTTGGAAGGCGTCCAATCGTTCGATGCTGTTGGCACACTCTCCCTCGATGAATCTTTGGACTCCCTGGAGGTGTCACATAATAATAATAATAATATCACGTGGATGCTTATGACAGATGTACCAACTTAGAAAAAAAAATCTTGCTCACAGTGTTGCCAACTATGGTCGAGGCCAAGAACTTTTCAGACCACCCCACCCTCGTACAAGTACCTTATTCAGCCTTTTCACCTTCAGAATTTATGCTGTTCTGAGTTCAAGGCAAGGTATGATAGACACTGTGAGAATGTCGTATAGTTGTGTGGCCATGATGTTTAGGGCCTCCCTCGATGAGTCTAAGGACTCCCTGGAGTCACCCACAATAATAATAATATTTGTCAGCTCCATGCAGCTATTATTTCCTTATTGCTCAATTCCTCATTCCATGCTATAGCTCCAAGCTTGGCATAATCAACAGCCCTGTAGTTCCACATATATCCTTTCCTCACAGAAGTCTGCATATGGCTAGCCACAATCCAGTTGATCACTTCATGATCACTGTCACCAACTGGAGGAAAGTGTGAAACCCCCATTCACAATTACATCCCCTAGTGTAACGATCAGATATAAAACTCTTGATCCTCATGTGCCCTCCTTTACATACTGCCTAAGATAGTTGCCTCTCAATAACTCAAGAAATTCATTTTCCTTATTCCCAAATACTATATGTTTTTATTCTACTATATCAGCATTTCTCAACCTGTAGTCTGCGATGATGGGACAGGTGGTCCACAGGTAGAGTTAAATAAATAAATATATATTTTTTAATTATCCAAACAAGACAAATTGAAATTGAATAAGTAAAAATTATTGAAATAAAATGGATACTTAAAAAATACCAACAAATATGGTGGAGAATGTTCATTCCATTTATATTCTGCCTTCAATATCTTCGCTACAATAATTTGTAGAGGCAGAATAACGAGTAATGAAAGACGCGTGAAGTGAACAACAATATGGTTTTATTGCTTCCGCCTTCCCTTGTTATTTTGTCAGATTTAAGATATAAGTAAACATGTGTTATCCACATTTTAACAAATTGCTTGTTGTTTATTGATTTTTATTATTGAAGGTTTCCTCCTTCAACCAAGGCTCGGTATATTTTATGAAGTGCTAAGTGATATTTGGACAAAGTGTGTCGTGAGTCAACCTCAGTATTTATATATTCAGCTGGACTTGCAGGCACAAACTTGACTTGTTTGTGTGTTTGGTTAATTGGGAAATGGAGTAAAACCAGGTTAAAATAGCTTGGTATCTTTAACATTTATTATACCCACAGTAAAATACTCTCTACATTTATATCTCCTCCTGAGATTTTTATTTAATAAGGTTAAAACACCTTATGGTAACTTGTTCTGGTAAAATACTTATAAGCTCTGTATTACTAAAATCGTGATATTTCTAGCCTGGCTCCCACTGATGAGACCTCAATAAAGGTCGAAAACGGTCTGGGTAGTGGGCCCCCTTGCCTTTAATACAAAACATCATACATCTCCTCCAGGAGATGTGCTTTGCATTAAGGGTAAATATTAAGATTAGTGATCAGAGCTTATTCTACTTTTACCATGAGTTGCCTTGGTCTTGCACTACGTGTAGGATCAGCTAGAGACTTGCAACACTTGCAAGCGCAAACTTGGCTTGTTTGTCTGTTTGCTTACTTGGGAAATGGAGTAAAACTAGGTTAAAATAGCTTGGTATCTTTAACATTTATTATACCCAAGGTAAAATACTTTCTACATTTATAAGCCAATTGAATTTTTTCAGTGACGCTTAGGGATATTAAGTCATGGGAAAGATGTAGTTAGTTTCAGCAATGGGTTAGATTAATAGCAAGGCACTGGAAGCATCCTATCTCTTAAGTTAGTGCATAGCAAAACAGGGAAAATTAGTGCACAGGGAAACCTCTTTCTATCGGGGAAAATTTACTACTTCCAGACTATAAAAGATGTCATAAAAACTATGTTTGCAACAAGTAACTAAAATATGTTGATTTGATTCCTCTTTCAAATGATACTGTTGGTTGCAGAATTAACGATATGCCAGGTAAAGCAGAATCGCAGTTAATCGATAGAGTTAAGAAGAGCCTTTATTATGCGTTACAAATAGACAACACTACTGATTTTACAAATGATGTGCAGTTAATATACTATGTAAGATATGTGCATGATAACAACATTCATGACGATATTCTGTTTTGTAGAACTTTGTCATCCTGAACAACTGGAGAAGAAATATTTCACACTCTCAATAATTACATACTACACAAAGGGAGCCAGTGTGGGAAAAATGTATGGGCTTCTGTTTGGATGAAGCTCACGCCCTCATAGGCAAGCATAGTGGGGTTGTTTCTAAGGTCATGGAAGTAGCTCTAGATATGAATTTGGTATATTGTTTCATACATAGGGAAGTGTTAGCTTCCAAAGGAATGCCACCAAAATTTAAAACTGTGCTATACAATGCAGTAAAAGTTAATTTTATTAAGGCTCGACCATTAAATAACAAGTTATTATAAGTATTCTGCGATGAAAATGGGCAGTGAATATATACAACTTTTGTTTCATTCTGCAAATCACTACTTTTCCAGGGGCAAAGTACTAAGAAGGTTATTTCAATTAAGGCATGAAGTTTTATTGTTTGTAAATGAATGTAATTCTGATTTTGCATCACTTCTTGCTTCATCAACAAGGAGTGATTTTGCATCACTCCTTGTTGATGAAGCATGGTTATCAACACTATCTTATCTTTCAGAAATATTTTCGAAATTAAATAAACTAAATCTCTCCCGTCAGGGAAATTCTTTAACTGTTCTTCATGCTTACGACAAAATAAAGGCATTCAACAAAAAACCGGTGTTATGGATTAATTATATAAAAGACAGACAGTCTACACCTTTTCCAACATTGGAATCCTTTTTAATGGAAAATGATATTTTCGTTGATTCTGAATTTATGGAAAGAGTTTGTGACCACCTAAAAACTCTGAAACAGAAATTTGAAACATAATCTCTGAATAATGTAAGGTTTTAAAATTTGGAAAACAAAGATGGGATGCAGAATTTATGCTTGGTGAGAATATATTGTTGGAAGTAGAGGAAATAAGAGATCTGGGAGTGATAGTGGATAAGGATCTAAAATTTAGGGGACACATCGCCAAAATTGTGAAGACAACACAAAGACTTCTGGGAATGATGAGGAGGACACTGACGTGTAGAAGTAGGGAGATTCTTGTTCCATTGTATAAGGCTTTGATTAGGCCACACATGGACTATTGTGCCCAGATTTGGTCACCTGGTTTTCAGAAGGATGAAGAGATGTTGGAAAGGGTCCAAAGGCGACTGACTAAGGTAGTTTCTGACCTCTGGAATGTCGAGTATGAGGAAAGATTGCAAAGATGTAATTTGCAGAGTCTAGTGGAGAGAAGGAAGAGGGGAGATATGATAGAGACCTACAAGTTGGTAAGGGGTTGTTATAGGATCAATGGTGGAGAAGTTCTACAGAGAATAGTGGGAGATTAGGGGAGAACCAGAGGTCATACCTGGAAACTGTATAAAGAGGGTGGGAGTAGGGGAGTGAGAGGCAGGTTTTTTTTCGTGCAGAGTTGTGAATGATTGGAATGCCTTGCCTGAGAGTGTGGTGTCTGCAAGGAGTTTGAATGTGTTTAAGACCCGGTATGATGAGATGTGTGTGAGATAAAAGGACCTCCTAGATGAGTCTTTGACTCCATGAGGTCTTGTTTAATAATAATAATAATAATAATAACTTTTATAAGAAATTTCTGTGGGTTCGCGATCCATTTCATGCTTACAGACACAAGAACGACCTTTCGTTATTGAAAAGTTAATTGAGCTTTCTGACAGTGGGCTTAACATGCAATTCTTTGATTTTGGTTTGGCTCGATTCTAGATCTTCCTTCATTGAGAAGTGAATTTCCCGAATTATCTGAAGAAGTATTGAAAATCGTCATTCAGTTTTCTACAACTATCTATGTGAGAAAGGATTTTCATCAATCCCTCAAATAAAAACAAAATACAGAAATCATGTTAGTGTGTGTGTGCTGATTTTCAACTGAAGTTAACTAATATTAAGCCAGATATCCAGAAGATATCCAGATATCCAGACTGAGAAGCTCGACCAACTCATTAAAAGTAAATAGTAACATAATTAAGGGGATAGCCTGTGTAGCTCAGTAAAAGTGGCGTTTGCACTCAACAGCACTTGACCGCACAAAGAAAGGATTTGGTGGTTCAAATCTAGTCGCCGACTAGAGGAAATTTTAGTGGATGAGATGATTGTGATGGTAGGAACAAATGACTTCAGTGGTAATGTAAGTCGGGCAGCGAGAGATATGAGATTTTTGCTTGAGATTGTACGGAAGAAGACAGAGAGAGGAAAAATAGTGTGCGTGTTGCCAAGGTATGATAATGATGAGCTGAGAAGTAGAGCAGTGATATTGAATGGCATAATAGCGAGAATGTGTGACAAAAGAGGACTGGTATATGTGAATGCTTGGAGTGCATTTGAGGAAAGAGAGGAATTGTATGCGAGAGACCGTTTACATTTGAATGAGGAAGGACGTAGGCATCTGGAGAGATTGATGTTCTGAACGAGTCAGTGTGTCCCAGAGAGGATGATAGTAGGGGTGGCCTCTTGCGGGAATGGATACTTGGGAGAAGGGAGACGATGTCAGGTAACACTGAGCCCAGTGGAGTCTAGAAGGGATAATGCTGGGTATAGAAACAATGGCATTTATATGCTTTATACTAATGCCAGGAGTATCCGGAATAAGGGAGAGGATTGGTGGTGCAGATAGCATCAGAATGGCCAAAAATTATTGCGATCACTGAGATGTCGCTGGGTATAGCATTTTTCGTCAGGATAGGAGGGGAAAGCATGGTGGTGTTGTACTGCTTATGATAAGTGATGGCCTATGTCCTCTAAGAGTGGAGGCTTTGGAAGGAAGTGAGACAAATGATTTTGAGAGCGTATGGTGTGAGGTAGAGGTAGGCAAGACAGGATATTTAGTGGGGTGTTGCTACAGACCCAGGAGCACAGAGGATGGGGACCAGGAGATGTTTAGACAGCTAAGTTTGGCAAGTGCAAGAAGAATGATTGTTATGGGAGATTTTAACTACAGTAGTATAAATTGGAGAGATGAAGATGCATGTAGCAATAGGGGAATGGAATTTCTAGAATTCTTGAGGGACAAATGTCTTAGTCAACATGTAACAGAGGGAACAAGAGGTTCAAGAGTTTTGGATTTGATTATAGCATCAGAAGAGTTGATAATACCTGAGTTGACATCTCTCCCACCAGTTGGAGAGAGTGACCATATGGTTTTGACTTGGAAAATGAATAGACATGCAGGAGTATCAAAGAGACGGGAACTTATGTGGAATTATAAGGCAAGTGATTATAATAGTCTTAGACATCAGCTTCGGGAAGTTTCATGGAGGTAGGAATTGGAAGGCTGGGATATCATTAGTGCATGGAAAATTGTGAAAGAATATTTGTTAGCAGCAATGGTAAGTTGTATACCACGATTGAAGAAGAGGACACAATTTAGAGTAAAGTGGATGACAAACAATATTAAACAGGAATAGCATGTGAAAAAGAGGCTATGGAAGAGATATAAGGAGACAGGTGAAGAGAAGATGTATGAAGAATATAAGACACAGGCCAGAAGAGTGACTAGTGTGGTAAGGAAAGCGAAACTGGAATATGAGAGGAGATTGGCGTTAAGATCCAAAGAAAATCCTAGGGAATTTTTTAGCTATGTGGCCAGTAGGAGGAGAAATGACTGTGGAAGAATGATATTGTGGGATAAAAATGGGAATAGAGTGACTGATGCAGAGGACATAGTGGAATTGTTCAATGAACACTTTATTGGAGTATTTCATCCTAGAGGAGTCAGTTTTAATGCTAGAGGGATAGGGCTGGTTGGAGGTTTAGAGGTATAGGAGGAGAGTGTGTTTCAGATACTGAGTACTCTGGATGTCAGTAAAGCTGTGGGACTGGATGGTATTTCACCACGAGTTTTGAGAGAATGTGCTAGGGAACTGACGGTGCCTTTAACCTGGCTTTTCAATGAAAGTCTGGCCTCAGCAAAGATGCCCAGGGAATGGAAGGAAGGTAAGATAGTGCCATTGCATAAGGGTGGTAACAGACTGGAAGTGTCTAATTATAGGCCAGTCTGCGTGTCATCAGTAGTTGTTAAGAACTTGGAGAAAGTAGTGAGCGACCGTATACAGCATTGGGCAGATGAGGGTAATGTTATCTGTGAGAGTCAACATGGATTTGTGAAAGGGTGTTCTTGTTTTAGCAATATGCTAGCCTTTTATAATAAAGTTACAAGAACATTAGATGAGGGAAAGGTATATACTGCAATTTTTTGGACTTAGCGAAGGCATTTGACAGGGGTGCCACATGATAAGCTGATATTTAAGTTGCAGCACATGGGTCTGGATGTCAGATTGGTCAACTGGATTCAGGATTGGCTGTCTGATAGGTATCAGAGAGTTGTGTATGGTGGAGCAGTTTCAAGGAAACAGAGGGTTACAAGTGGGGTCCCACAGGGCTCAGTATTAGGACCTATATTGTTTAACTTTTATATCAATGGCATTGCCAGTGGATTGCAAGGGGATATTCAGTTGTTTGCGGATGATGCGAAGCTGGGAAGGATTATTAGCAATAGTGCAGAGATGCAGCAACCCAGCAAGAGGATTTGAATAAGCTAGACAGATGGGCAAATGAATGGGGGTATCAGTTTAATGCACAAAATGTAAGGTCTTGAGGTTTGGGAAACATCGATGGGACACTGCATACTCTATGGGAGGAGTTATGTTGGAGGAAGTACGATAGACAAGACATCCAGGGTTGATTATTGATAGAAAACTGAAATTTAGGGGACATATTGCAGAGGTGGTGAAGGTAACACAGAGGATTGCCACAATTATGAGAAGGACACTGACCTGCAGAGATAAAGCAGTTATCATTCCATTGTATAAGTCTCTGATCAGACCACACGTGGACTATTGTTCTCAGATTTGGTCCCCAGGATTTATTTTTATTATTATTATTAAACAAGACCTCATGGAGTCAAAGACTCATCTAGGAGGTCCTTTTATCTCACACACATCTCATCATACCAGGTCTTAAACACATTCAAACTCCTTGCAGACACCACACTCTCAGGCAAGGCATTCCAATCATTCACAACTCTGCACGAAAAAAATCTGCCTCTCACTCCCCTACTCACACCCTCTTTATACAGTTTCCAGGTATGACCTCTGGTTCTCCCCTGATCTCCCACTATTCTCTGTAGAACTTCTCCACCATTGATCCTATAACAACCCCTTACCAACTTGTAGGTCTCTATCATATCTCCCCTCTTCCTTCTCTCCACTAGACTCTGCAAATTACATCTTTGCAATCTTTCCTCATACTCGACATTCCAGAGGTCAGAAACTACCTTAGTCAGTCGCCTTTGGACCCTTTCCAACATCTCTTCATCCTTCTGAAAACCAGGTGACCAAATCTGGGCACAATAGTCCATGTGTGGCCTAATCAAAGCCTTATACAATGGAACAAGAATCTCCCTACTTCTACACGTCAGTGTCCTCCTCATCATTCCCAGAAGTCTTTGTGTTGTCTTCACAATTTTGGCGATGTGTCCCCTAAATTTTAGATCCTTATCCACTATCACTCCCAGATCTCTTATTTCCTCTACTTCCAACAATATATTCTCACCAAGCATAAATTCTGCATCCCATCTTTGTTTTCCAAATTTTAAAACCTTACATTTTGCAACATTGAACTCACATCCCCATTTGCTTGCCCAATCACTCAATTTATTCAAGTCTTCTTGCAAGGCCACAACATCTTCACTACTCTTTATGGTTCGTCCCAACTTTGCATCATCTGCAAACAACTGAATATCTCCATCCAAATCTTCGCCAATATCATTAATATACAAGTTAAATAGTAATGGCCCTAAAACAGATCCCTGAGGCACTCCACTAGTGACTTTCCTTTTCCTGGATATTGCACCCCCATACACAACTTGTTGATACCTATCAGATAGCCAGTCTCCAATCCAATGCACTAATCTAATATCCAACCCCATCTGCTCTAGTTTGACTGTCAACTTATCATGAGGTACTCTATCAAAAGCTTTTGCAAAATCCAAGTATATTACTGTGTATCCTTCTCCTCTGTCCAAGGAAGCAGTCACTTTATTGTAATAAGTAAGTAGATTACTAAAACACGACCTCCCTTTAGCAAATCCATGCTGTCCATCAAAGATTATACCATTGTTTCAACCCAACTCTGGATCCTAGTTCTCACAAGCTTCTCCAACAACTTAACCACAACACCTGACACACAGATAGGCCTATAGTTTGATGCTTGAGTTCGATCACCTCCTTTATGAAGTGGCACAATCTTGCCCTCCTTCCACTCTTTAGGGACTTGACCAAGTGCAAGACTCGTATTAAAAAAATATGTCAAGGCAGGTGTCAACTCTCTGGCACATTCCTTCAGAATACGCGGTGATATATTATCAAGTCCCACAGCCTTATTTACATCTAGTTTACTCAACTCCCCAAACACCTCTTGCTCACTTACAGTCAGTCTCTCCTCCCCATCATCAACTGCTCTTAATCTCTCCATGAAGTCACATTCACAAGATTGAAAGATCTTTATGAACTGCTCATTAAGTATCTCCACCACACATTCTGCAACAGCTGTCTTTATACCATTTCCTCCAATCAATGTCATCCTTCCATAATCATTCTTTCTTTTGCTGGCTACATATCGAAAGAACTCCCTAGGATTCTTTTTAGCTTCATTAGCTAACTGCTGTTCATACCTCTCTTTAGCTACTCTCACCAACCAAGTCACTCTCCTTGCCTGGTCTTTGTAGAACTCGAAGGGGATTGGAATTATAAGGAATTGGAATTATTGGAATTATAAGATCGAAGAGGATGTAGAATTTGAAGGGGATAAATTAACTGGGGAAAGGATACAAAGACGGATGACAAAGATGGTTTCAGGACTGTACAAGCATAGTTATGAGGATCAGCTGAGAGGATGTGGACTGCAGAGTTTGGTGGATAGAAGGAGAGGTGATATGATTGAGACTTTTAAACTGTTGAGAGGTGGTTACAGGGTTGACACTGGGGAGTTCTTTCGCTTGGTTGAACAGCGGGAAGGAGTGATGAAAAGAGGCCATCCCTGGAAGTTACGAAAGGAAACTGTGAGCAAGAGGGTAAGGAGTGGTTTCTTTGTGTGGAGGGTGGTTGAACCGTGGAATGCATTGCCTAATGGAGTGGTGGGAGAGAGAACGGTCAATGAGTTTAAAGAGTGGTATGATAGACTTTGTGTTTCTTAGGGGGCACCTCCCCTCGATGAGTCTTGACAGACTTTATGTTCTTAGGAAGGACCTCCCATGACGAGTCTTTTGACTCCATGGAGGCCTGAATAATAATAATAATAATTTATTTGTTTAATAAAAATTAAAACTTTGTTCAATGATGACACACTTTTAATCGTGTACTTCCAATTTAATTATGTTTACATATTTATTCTAAACATGCTTTTAGATTTATTATGTTATAAATGGCACAGTTTTTTCAAAATGTTTGTAATCCCCACATAGGTTTTTAAAAAATTACATAACTTAGTGGTCCATAGAATCATTTTAGGCATTTTACTGGTCCTTGGGCTTAGAAAGGTTGAGAAATGCTACACTATATTAAAGCACTATAATTACAATCACCTGTAATAATCACCCTTTTCCTTATACATTTCTTCATCACCACCCTCCACATTTGCTGGCCCATAACAACATCCAACTAAATATCTGTTCCTGTCAACCTCCACCTCACACCACAGTGCCTCAAAACCACTGCCAGTATTTCCTTCTTTTACATCTACCTTATGCACACATAATTCCCCTCCTATCATCAGCACTTTCCTGCCCCCCCCCTTGTCTTTTCTATCCTCACAAAAAAAAAAAAAAAAAGACACTGTACCCTTCCATTTCTATTTTGCTTAGGATATCATCCTAATTCAACTATGTTTCACTTATTCCAATGATTTTGAGGTGAATAAACTCAATCAGTGAATCAATTTGATCTCCCTTATTCCTGATACTCATAGCAAATGTAAATAAACATAGCAGTTCGTTTTTAGGTCTATAATCAGTCCTACCCAAGACACATCTTTTGCAATTTTCCCACCACACTTACTCATGCTCAATCATCTTTATTACAGCTTACTACATATATCTGCTCAGACTAGATGTTTCATAATTTTTGTTATAAAGCAGTTCCGTTAAGAATCTGCTTAATGTTTTCAACTTATTCCACAGGACTCTTGTATTTAATAGAGATGACATATTCAGCAAGGCTAGATTGTTCAGTTTCAAGATACCTGATATGAGATTTATGTACCTTATGACCAAGGTAGATCTTACATATTGTCCAAAATAAGATGTACCACTAGAGCAAGGAATCTGGTTTTCACTTCTGGTGAAGAAAGAAAGGTGGAAATTTTTCTTCTGACAGGACAAAATTCCACATAGATCTTGAGAGGCTTTAAAATTTTTGCGAATTTTAGATATTCCTTTAACATACTGAGTGAAATACAAGTAATTTCTTCTTGAGAAGGAAATGCAGTAATCTTACAGTTGTCAAAGGCTTCACTGAAACCATTTTCAAGATAGTTGATCTGATTGTCGTCTTTTTTTTTTTTTTTAATTTTTTTTTTTACTCTGGAGTTAATTCCAAAACACTGAGAAATTAAGTCTTCTTCCATCTGGTTGTCAAAGAAATAGAAGATATTGAGAAAAAGAAGAAAAAAAAACTAATTAGTTCTCTTCTTCTTTTGGAAAATAAACCTTAAATTAAGTATCATGAACCTGAACAGTCTGGCCTTGTCCTCTGATATAAAACAAAAATCTTAGATAAGAGCAGATTTCTTATGAAGACTTCATAAGGAACCTTGTGAAATGTTACTACATTGTCCAAACTTAAAAAGATCTTATGGCCTTTGTTTATCTCCCTTATGGGAAATAGTACTTTTTCGATCTGCTAATCTTCCCTAATTTAATTAATTATTTTATTATTTTCTTTTTTAAATTAGGAACTGGATAAACATTTGTTACCTTATTGAAGCTATTTTTAGAATCTTTATGTTGTATATTATGCTGCTTCATTTTTTATTTATTTTTTTAAGTTGTACTTCAATGCCTTAGATACAAAGATGAAAAGCCTATGAATAAAAATTAATTTATTTAACATGTTATGTTTCTTTTATTTCTAGTATTATGCTTATTTAGGTTCTTTCAATTCCAAGATGGATACATCAGCTTAATGGAGACCATCCCTCAAAAAAATGAGACATATATATATATATATGGTAAACATTTAGTTAAAAACAGATAAATGTATTAACCAATTTATTTAACTAAAAAAGATGTAACCTAGGTGATTTCTACCTGTTGTAAAATTAAAGAAGTTTTTCAGTCAATCAGGTCTTGTTGGAGTTAAGGGCTAGTATCATTATCATCAAATTCCTGACATATACCATCAGAGGGTGTGTACAGGATCTAATGATAGTACTACATGAAAAGTTATATCATTATTAACTTCTTATCAACAATTTTTCTCCAGGTTAGACTGTTATCTGTCAACACTCCAATATTATCAGATCTTATATTTCTTTCTTTTTACTGTATCAATCCACCTACATCTTGATTTCCTCTGGGTCATTTTCCTGCCATCCAGGCAAAGAACTTGTTTAGCTAATCTTTCCTCTCCTACTTTGTTTTAGCAGCCATAGCACCCAAGATTAATTCTGCTAACAATGCCAAATTCTTTCCTAATAGCCTTATTTTTAATATGCTACTGATGCCATCTGTTCAGTCTCTTAATCATTCTCAGGACTTATATCTGTGGTCTCCAGTCTTTGATCAAGAGTTCTTTTTCTAACCCAGCTCTCAGATTCATAAGTTCAAGTTAGTTTGAACACTGTCTTGTATACACCTACTTGAGTGTTTAGACTAATCTCTCTCTTATTTCATATAAATTTATTCAGTTGAATTCCTACCATACCAGCTCTGTTATTTTGCTGACTCTTTCCAAATTTAATTTTCCCTAAAACTTGTACCTAAATAGCTGAAATATTTTACTTGTTCTACAGGTTCTCCATTCAGGATGCAGTTGATGATTTCAATGTTTTGCCTATTGTCTTTGTCTTTTTAATGCTGATTTTCATTCCAAACTTATTACAGCAGTTATTCAATTTGGTCAGGGAATCCTGTAGACTTGTTCTGGATTTATTTAGGAGTAAAAGCATAAAGGATTTATTTAGGAAAAAAGCATATCACCTGCATAAAGAGATGAGATCAACATCCCCAATATTGATATCAGGTTTAATACGGTTTTCCTTCATAATGTGATCAATATAGATCATGAATAACAGTGGATATAATGTACACCCTTCTTGAATACCTGATTTAACATCAAACCATCTTCTTTCATCTCCTTCAATTCTAACTGCTGATTTACAACTCAAATATCGAATATGTATTGATTGATATAACGTCCCATTTACACCATATAACTGAAGCATTTTCAACAGCTTTCCTCTTGGCACCTAGTCATATGCCTTTTCCAGATATACAAAATGTAAATAGAGATCTTTGCTATATTCCCACAATTTCTCAACTATTTGTCGCAAAGTGAAAATCTGATCCTGACAACCTCTGTTTGGCCTGAACCCAACTTTTCTTCTCCTCCACAATTTTTCTTAGCCATTTCTGAAGAATATATCTTACCAGGAACAACTGAATAGAGAATTTCTTCTGTAATTCAGCTTTATTCCCTTTTATTATAGATGGCTACTATGTGTGCTCTACTCCAATCATCTGGAATTCAACCCTCTGATTAGGTTTTCTGAATTATGTAGTGTAGCCACTATAAAACTTTTAGACCTCTATATCTGAGCATTTCTGGTCGAATATGTGATAGCTTTTTTTTTCTATTTCAAGTACAGATATGCAGATGACATTCTTGTTCAATGTTTTCCAACACCATGCTGTCACTGTTTGTTTCATTTAGCAATCTGACCAAGTAATTACTCCATACACCAAGAATATCTTTATCTTCAGTTTTCATGTCTCCTTTATCATTTCTAATTTCTTTCACAATACTCTTTCCTCCATTTAAGAGCTTTTTCAATAGCCTCCAGAATATTTTACCACCTTTCTTATATGTATTTTCTATGTTCTTCCCATGACTATGTTCTTTCCAAAGTCTTCCCATGACTTTTGTTTAGCTAATTTTACACAATACATTACTTTCTTACATTTTTCTCTGCATTCCATAAGAGCACAAATGACTTACTTGCCAGGAGCTTTCGATATGCTTTCTTCTTTTCCTTGACTGATTCTTTAACTTCCTGAATCCACCATGGAGTTCTGATTTTTCTATACTTGTAGATTATCACACCACATGCCTCTATGGCTGAATCAACAAAAGTTTTTAGGGTTTGCCACTGAACTCTCCAAGGTTTGGTTCTTGTTTTCAAACTCTTTCAGTTTTTCTTGAATAATGTTTGTGTATTTGAGTCTACAGTTCACATCTGTTAGCTGTTCAATCAGACTTTTCTTATTCCTTGCATCTTCTCTCCATACAAATTTGTGCACATTTAACTAGTCCATGATCTGAGAGAAATTCAGCAGGTACTTACCATCATTATTAACTCCACATTACATTTTGGGGAATGCTGGGAAATATATCAGGGCTTCTGACTTGATGTCCAGTCCTCACCTTCTTATGGTGCACCCAGTTGGGGGTATCTACCTAGATACTGAATGAACTAGGATAGGCTGGCAATTTGGGATTTAGCCAACCAAAATGTATTCTTATAGGCTTAAACCAAAACTCAAAATGATGGTACAACATGATGGAATTTCATGTTGGATCGGGATGCCACCTGGTTAAAAAAGGGCCTCATTGTTTTTGACAGGGAACCAGGGAGAACAGTGAAAAATCAGCTACTGGAAGAATCCAAACTCCAACTCAGCATCAGCAGAGATCAAGATTGGCATCATCAACTTAAGCATCAAGGGAAAAGAAATGGAACTAGCAGAAGAAATGGATAAGTACCAGATCGACATAATACCAAAACAAACAAGACAAAATCAGGTGAGATCTTTCTAAGCAACAAACATAAGATGTTATATTTAGGAAATAACAATCAGGGAAAAGAACAACTAGCTATAATATTAAACAATAAATATGAGAATAATCTTCTTGAATGGTAGGCAATATCAAACAATATAAATGAATTCAAGAACAAGTATGACAGCTGGTGTGTGTAGTATGTGGCCTCCCTTGATGAGTCCCTGACTCCTTGGAGATCTTTCTTAATAATAGTAATAATAATTATTATTATTAATTCTATGGGTAGAGGAAATGTAATTGGCACAGATGGTATGAATAAGTCACTTTCCTAACTGGACACACCTAATGATGGAGATTTGGCATAAGTTGATGGTGTTTTCTTAAAACTAATGACAATCACACAGACTTTAATTCCTTTCCTAATGAAAATGAAATGTTAGACATATAATTCTGAAAGAAAGAACAAGTGGTTAGTTCATCCACTTTCCAACCAACAGGGTGAGAAGTTCGAATCCCACTGTGGGCATGGATATTTGCAATTGCCTTTAGGTGGGGAATTCAATTTTATCGTCTGGTGTGAAAAAGTTCCATGTATGGTATGTAGAACAGGGTTCTGGACTATGTAAAAAATAAATAAAGAAGTACAAATAAATAAATGGATAAATAAAATTCATAAAAATGTAAAAAAATCCTAAGCCCATCCACGGTTTGAATGTACCAAAGATTTATAGAAACCTTTTATGGATGGAAGCCACATAAAAAAAACTGCAGGTAAACTACAATGCAAACTACAATGAAAAAAAAAATTCAGTAACTTAAAATGGCAGGATTAATAGTAAATGATACTAGAATAAACATTTTATTATTATTCTGTATCTCCATGGAGTCACAAGATTCATCATGGTAAATCAGCCTTAGACAACACAAAGTTTATCACACTTCTCCTTAAACTCATTTACTGTTTACACTCTCACAACCCTCTCATGCAATTCATTCATTATTTCCATCACTCTTCATGCAGATAACTTCCTCCTACTTCCTTCTGCAACTTCTAGTGATGGCCGCACCTATCCTTGTTCTTCCTCTTGCTGTACCATATGTAAAATTTCTCAACAGCTTAAATGTCTCAATCATAACCCCTTTCATTTTTTATCCACCAACCTCTGTAGTTTGTATGTCCCTGGTGTCAATCCTTGTAACCAACATTATTCAGTCATGATATCATTTTAGTTACCTGTTTCTGCACTTCTCTAAGATTATTTCAACTCCTTCAATTTCCACTGATCAGATCTGAGAACAGTAACTGATATGTGGTCTGACCAGGGCCACAATGAAATCACTTCCCCTTTTATCTCTGCTGGTCAATGTCCTCCTTAATATTACCACAGTACTTTAGGCTGTCTTTATAACCTATGCAATATGGCCATTGAACTTGAACTTCAAATTTTTGTCTTAAAGCACCCCCAAGATAACTAGCTTCCTCCACTAGTGCCAGCAAGTAAAGCATCCCATCTAACCTCAAATTTCAAAATCTTAATTTAGCTACATTAAACTGATACCCTCATTCATTAAACCCACTTCTCTAGCATATTCAAACCCTCTTGAAGAGTCACATCAACATCATTATCTTTGTTGGCTAATGAAGAACACATTAATAAGTAGAGATAAGGAAGTTCTTATTCATCTTTATAAGGTCTTGAAACATACATCTGAATTATTATGCTCAAATCTAGTCTCCTGGGGGATGAAGAAGTGATGGAGAAGATTCAGAGGTGAGTGGTCTGTTGAATGTTCCCTATGAAGATAGATTGAGGGTGTGTGGATGCAGAAGTTGGTTGATAGGGAAAAAAAAGGGGATATGATAGTAGCATTTAAGTTGCTTAAAGGGTTTTATAGGATTGATGCATGGGAAATATTTCAGCACTTGCCTGGAGGGACCAGAACAAGGGGTCACCTCTGAAAGTTGAATAAAGGTGTGGTTAGTAGAGGTGTGAGGACTAGATTTTTTGCTTGGAGAGTTGTGAATGAGTGGAATGTGCTGCCAGAGTCCATTGTAAATATGATAAATTGTATGATGCATGATAAATTGTGTGGATAGTCTAGGTCTCCTGTGATGAGTCTTCGGACTCCATGGAGGTGCTTATATAATAATAATAATATCACTAATAACTTTTCCAAGCTTTAAATCATCTGCAAACAACTGAATATCTCTCTGTAATCCAATAATATCACTGACATAGAGACTGAATATTAATGGCTCCATTACTGGACCTTGGGGAACTGCAATGCCAAGCTCCCTATGCCCTGATATTACACCCTTATACACTGCTTGGAAGTCAACCAAGAGCACTAAGTCAACTGACACTATAGTATGAGGAGCAAACAGCTATAACACCCACCTTAATAAAATCTTCTTCCTTTTGATGTGATGACTTCAGCAATCCTGCGGTGCATACTTTTCCACAAGCATATGATAGTGATCAATGGGAATTTTGGACCATTCTCCTTTAGACAGGCATGTAACGAGGTCCTGGTCTGTTATGGGGCAGACATCCCTTGACTTCACTTGATGCTACAGTTCACTCCACAGATGTTCAATAAGGTTGAGATCAGGGCACTGTGGAGGCTAGTCAAGTGTGGAGAAATTCATGTCCACAAATCACACAGTTAGAGCAACAGCCTTATGACATGGTACAGTCTGAAAAAGATAATGATCACTTCTATAGAAATGCTACAAAGTAGGAAGCATTGCACTGTCCAGAATGTTCAGATACCTCTTGGAGTTCAATGTCTGTGGCACCACAAACAAAGGCCCGAGGCCAAATCAGGAAAAACAGGACTATATCATCACAATGTCACCCCATATTTTCATAGTTGGGATTACGCAGTCTGGTAAGTGTTGCTCACCAGGCTTCTGCCACACCCACACATTGCTCCACAACAGCTTTTCAAGCTTCCATGCTCCACTTCAGTGATGCAAAGAGTGTGCACACTCTTTGCACCACTGTACACTGAAGACAACACTACATGTTGGTTTGGGTAATGTGGAGCTTGCATATTGTGGTCCTACCATGTTGTGAGCCTCGGTTCTGAATGTTTTTGTACAGATTTCAGTCGCTGCCTGGAACTCTGAATTTAACATGTCAGCGAATGAATGACATTTCTTATACTGTCCTTTATAGTACCTAAGGCCACATTCGTGAGTCGGTGGTGTTCAATGAGAGTAGCACTTGCAGTTGAATCCCTCTGCTTTCATCTCAGTATGGTATCACTGATTGTTAATCTGTGATGGCCCAGTTTGTCAACAATTTGTTAAACAGATAGGCTTGCAACATGGCATCCTATCGCAACACCTCTTTCAAACTCTGTCAGTTCCTTTTCACAGCCATTTCACCCAATCATATCATATTTCTCCAATTTATACTGGCTACAAACACGTGACTCATCACATGGCACAATGCACCTTGCTTATGGGGGGGGGTGTTCATTGTATACATTTTTTTCTAAAGAGTGTGTATACAACTTTCTGATATCTATCAGAAAGACAATTTCTAATCCATTAACCAGATATCCAAGTGTCTCTTCCTCTCCATATGGGGAGGAAGAGACACTTGTTTTAATAATCTGCTTACCTTTTCATAATGGACCAGTGGATGAGGATATGGTTAGTAGTTAGAAGGGGATCAGTCATTCAATGCTGTTGGCACACTCTCTCTCGATGAGTCTATGGACTCCCTGGAGGTGTGACATAATAACAATAATAATAATAGCATGGCATATACTGTCTGTTTTTGCAAAGGCATTCGATGAGGTACCATATGGGTCTGGATATCTGGTTAATGGATTACATTTTTTTTCTTCTTGTTCTCTTTCTTGCTTGCTCACTTTCATGGCCTTCTCTCACAGCTATGCTCATTCTCCTTGCACTAGCTAACTTTTCAGTCTCAATCTCTTCCCAATTAGTCATCATGGCTTCCATTTCCTTTCTCATCAATTCCATTTTTCTCTTTCACATATCCTGCTTTGAACAGACATTCAAAATCATGGCAATCTAGCAACTTCTTTCACACTGTCTATAATCAAATCCAATTATCTAAATTTTAGACTCACCTGTTTCTGACTCAGTACCTCACTCAGTTCTTCTCACTGCTTGCATTTAATACATGCATGCACATTCCAATTCTTCACATTTTTAATCGATGGGATGAGCACATGCCACAAAATCCTCCACTCATTAATGCAGTCCCTAAAGAGACTATAGTATAGGGTCAAGGCTGGACAACTGGGAGGAGACATCCATATGGCCTTTAGGGGAATGTGGAGAACCGATCAGGGCTTCTGACAAGATGTCCAATCCTCACCTTCTCATGGTGCACTGTTGGGTATCTACCTGGATACTGAACAAAAGAGGCTGGCAATTTGGGATTGAGCTGAAGAAATTGTATTTTTATTGGCTTAAACCATAACTCAAAATGATGGTACAACAAGATGGAATTTCATGCTGGCTGGGGCACCAGGCAAACATTGAAAAGCTAGCTACTGGAACAACCCAAACCTCAAATCGAGATTGGCATCTCCAACATAAGAAGCACCAATGGAAAAGAAATGGAGCTAGAAAAAGAATTGATAAGTACTAAATTGACAAAATAGGTGACACCAAAACAAACAAAAACAGTTCAGATCTTTCTAAGCAACAAATACAAGATGTTATATTAAGGGAATAACAATCAGGGAAAAGAACAATCAGCTATAATATTAAACACTAAATATGAGGATAATCTTGAATGGCAGGGAATATCAAGTAGAGTGATGTAGGTTAATATAAAAATGGGGGGACTGGACAATAACACTTATTTGTGCTTATGATAACACAGAGGGTTCTACTAAGGAATAAGTGGAGGAGTTTTTCGAATAATTGGAGAAGGCAGCTGACACAACCAAAAAGGAAAAGTTGGTCCTTGTTGAAGATCTAAATAGCAGAGTAAGAAATGATTACTAGGAATGGTGTGAGAAAATTTGAAGATAAGAGCAAAGCTAATAGTAATGGTAAGAATCTGTTGGATTTCTGTTCAGGCCATGGACTAGTTATTACTAACACCATGTTCCAACATATAAAACTGTGCACAAATTCAAATGGCGAGAGAAGATGCAGGGAACAGGAAAAGTCTAATTGATTATGTGTTTGATGACAATGATGTTTTCAAACTGATTCAGGACACAAGAGTATACTAAGGATTTAATACAGAAAGTGATCACTATTTAGTGTTGAACAGAATAAAACTGAACTTCATATTGAAAAGAAGGGCATGTAAGAAAGTTTTGAAATGAATCAAAGTTGAACAGCTATCAGATGTGAACTGTAGAATGAAATACACAAACATTCAAGAAAAAAATGAAAGAGTTTGAAAACAAGAAACAAATCTTTGAGAATAAGTGGCAAACCCTAAAGAAAACTTTGACCAACTCAGCCAGAGAGGCATGTGGTATATGGTAATCTGCAAGGATAGAAAAATCAGAACTCCATGGTGGACTCAGGAAGTTAAAAAGACAGTCAAGGAAAAGAAGAAAGTATATCCAAAGTTCCTGGCAAGTAGGTCAGCTTGTGCTCTTACGGAGAAAAATGGAAGAAAGTAAAATGTAAAGCATTGTGTAAAATTAGCTAAACAAAAGTCATGGGAAGACTTATAAGTAAGGTGGTAAAATATTCTGGAGGCTATTGAAAAAGCTCAGAAACAGAGGAAACAGTATTGTGAAAGGAATTAAAGAAAGGAACATGAAAACTGAAGATAAATATATTCTTGATGTATGGAGTAATTACTTTGACAGATTATTATTATTATGTGACACCTCCAGGGAGTCCAAAGACTCATCGAGGGAGAGTGTGCCAACAGCACTGAACGATTTAACAGTTTCCAACTACTAACCGCGTCAAACTTGCTTAACTTTTTGTGTGAGCCATTAGTAGCAGAGACTCTACCAATCGACCAACAAGCAGTGACAGCAAGGTGGTAGAAAACATTCAACAGGAATGCCATCTGGAATATATATCTGTACTTGAAGTAGAAAATGCTACCATAAACTTTAAATGTGGAAAGGCAGTTGGAATAGATTCTATTTGACCAGAAATGCTCAAATATGGAGGTTTAAAAGTTTTTAAAGTGGCTACATTGCATAATTCAGAAGATCTGGTCAGCAGTTCAAATACCAGATGATTGGAGTAGGGGGCCCACATAGTACCCATCTATAAAAAAAGGGAATAAAGCTGAATAGAGAATTACAGACGAATTCCTCTACTCAACTTTTTGGAGATCAGACATAAAATCAATACATATACAAAAATTATTGTTTATAAAAAATAAGGATGAAACTTTCCTTTTTGATAGGAAAACTTACTACAAACTAGTAAAATAATTTCTAACACTAAGCTTAATTTTTTGGTTATTTTTAGTATTTTTTAATATGGGAGGCATGTAGCATGACCATACAAATTCTATTCACTTTGAAACCTTAAAAAAAAATCTCATTCTTAAAGACTCAGACAATATGGTCAAGTTTTTACATTGCATTTACTAAAAAAAATAAATAAGCTAACACCTTTTTATTCCCGTATAGGGAGTAGGCGAGGCCATTTTATCCCTAACTTTTTGGAGATTGAGTGGGCAGTTCAATCTCTACTAGCCAATCAGAGATAACTGAACCAAAGCTATCACTAATTAGGCATCACGCGGTGAAGAGGTGGCTCGACGAGTGCTGCCATCTTGTGATCCCTCACACAATATATTTAATGTCTGAAATAGTGTGGGTTCTACGGTCAATTTTCTTGAGTTTCTGGGATGAAAAACACGAGTTTCCAGGAGGAAAAACCCACTTGCCTGTGCCAGAGATCGACTAACACAGGAACCGGTCAAAAAAAGGCTTAGAAAAATTTCCTCTAGTTACTGACTAGATACGAAACGAAATCTTTCTTCATGTGGTCAAGTGCCGTGGTGTGCAAACGCCACATCCGCTGAGCTACACAGGCTCCTCATGTACCTTCAACATAGCCTCTTGACTTATAAAGCCACTTTCCCCCTCAGATTTTTGAATTATTCAGGTTATTTTTCATGGAAGGGAAAAATATACATACAGCTAGATGGAATTGCAGTGGGTTTTCCTATTTCCCCTTTTATAGCCAAATTCTATATAGAATGTCTGAAAAAACAAAGCACTCAACACATCACACATGATCTTAATATGAAGGTCGAAACGTCAGGAAATTAAAATAAAACAAGGTTGTAGAGTCCATCATTTGTGTAAAATGATTGCTGATCGCCATGTAATATTAAAGGAAAGCAAAAGTTTGAAAGAATATTTTTAGAATCAGCAAAGAAACACTTCCCCTAACCTCAAGAAGTATGGTTACAATAATTTACCAAAGATTCAGAAGACATTCTAATACCACATTTAGCCTGACTGACTTTGCTGAATTAACTTAATTACTATCCTGCCCTTAAAGGAAGATCTGTTAGGAGATGCAACAATATAATGAGTTTTCTGTGTGTTGATCACAGTTGTAATTGGGCACTGATGATGCTGGTTAGAAAACTAGAGGAATATCAATAAGTTAAATAAATTAAATAATGATTTTTTTCTTATGGCTTGTTTATACAGTGAAGCACTTTTATGAATAGACAAAAACACCCAAGCCGTATTATATGCATAATAAAGAATACTAAAAGAGAAAAGTTGTAAACTACTAATGCAGTTATATGTACATATAAATACTTACGTTGCAGTTCCATTTCAAGAGGCACAGTTGAAACATGTGTTGAGGGTCTTCTAAAAACATTTTTTAACAGTCTAGCTGTTTCTGTTAACCTAAAGTCAAATGTCACATTTTATGGTGCATTTTATATATATTACTAATACATTTATATATGCTATATATTTCATTTTTATATAATTTAGTTTATATTGCTAAAGAATTTTAAAGAATCATCATCATTATATATTAATATGCTTAGTCTGAGAAAAATACATGGATGTCGTGTCCGAAAAATTACTGCTAAGCAAATAACATAAATATTTCATTATTTATTTATATTTCCACTATAAAACTAATAGGTTATTATTTTAAGTGTCATAAGTGGTTATCTGTGAGAGTCAACATGGATTTGTGAAGAGGCACTCTTGTTTTAGTAATATACTAGCCTTTTATAATAAAGTTACAAGAGCAGTAGATGAGGGAAAGGCATCTACTGCCATTTTCTTGGATTCAGCAAAGGCATCTGTCAGGTGCCACATGATAAGCTGATATTTAAGTTACAGCACATGGGTTTGGATGTCAGGTTGGTCAACTGGATTCAGGATTGGCTGTCCGATAGGTATCAGAGAGTTGTGTATGGTGGAGCAGTTTCAAAGAGACAGAGGGTTACAAGTGAGGTTCCACAGGGCTCAGTACTAGGACCTATATTGTTTAACTTTTATATCAATGACATTGCCAGTGGATTGCAAGGGGATATTCAGTTGTTTGCGGATGATGCGAAGCTGGGAAGGATTATTAGCAATAGTGCAGAGATGCAGCAACCCAGCAAGAGGATTTGAATAAGCTAGACAGATGGGCAAATGAATGGGGGTATCAGTTTAATGCACAAAATGTAAGGTCTTGAGGTTTGGGAAACATCGATGGGACACTGCATACTCTATGGGAGGAGTTATACCAGGATTTGAAGGGGATAAATTAACTGTGGAAAGGATACAAAGGCAGATAACAAAGATGGTTTCAGGATTGTACAATGCTAGTTATGAGGATCGGCTGAGAGAATGTGGACTGTAGAGTTTGGTGGATAGAAGGAGCAGACCCGACTTAAAAAGCATGTTATACTTTTCAAGCTTAGAAAATGGATGTATTTCTCAAGAGATACTTTTTAAATAAAAATCCCATGCAGAGGACCATGCACATGTAGTGAGAGAAAACTAAAAATCTGTTCACAGCATAGGTTACTGAAGTAGAAAACAAAAAACAACCTATAATCTAATCTACATAACAGCACAAGAGAAGCTAACATGTGCTATTAATCAAATAATAACTTTCTTCTCTTATCAATAATCTAAATTACTAATAAGAGATGAAATGATTACAGTAATCATTATATTCATCATTATATTATGGTAATCATTATAATTTTGATTAACCTTCCTAATCTTAACAACAATGGTGGCATAAAAATCCCAAGAATTTGGTTAGCCCACATTCAGTCCACTTCAAGTTTTCCAGCAAACCCTGAGTTTAGGACACTAAGCAATTTTTTAGCTTTTATTGACCCCCATCCATACTGATTTGTTTTAATTTATATGTATAACTTTTTTGTGTGAACATGTTACAATATGCTAGCCTTTTATGATAAAGTTACAAGAGCATTAGATGAGGGAAAGGCATTTGACAGGGTGCCACATGATAAGCTGATATTTAAGTTGCAGCACATGGGTCTGGATATCAGATTGGTCAACTGGATTCGGATTGGCTGTCCGATAGGTATCAGAGAGTTGTGTATGGTGGGGCAGTTTCAAGGAAGTAGAGGGTTACAAGTGGGGTCCCACAGGGCTCAGTGCTGGGACCTATATTGTTTAACCTTTATATCAATTAAATTGTCAGTGGATTGCAGGGAGATGTTCAGTTGTTTGCAGATGACGTGAAGCTGGAAAGGGTTATTAGTAATAGTGCAGATGCGGCAGCCCTGCAAGAGGATTTGAATAAGCTAGACAGATGGGCAAATGAATGGAGGTCTGTTTAATGTAGCAAAATGTAAGGTCTTGAGGTTTGGAAAACATCGATGGGACACTGCAAACTCTATGGGAGGAGTTATACTGGAGGAAGTAGGGGAGACAAGAGATCTGGGATTGATGGTTGATGGAAACCTGAAATTTAGGGGACATATTGCAAAGGTGGTGAAGGTAACACAGAGGATTGCTGCAATAATGAGAAGGACACTGACCTGCAGAGATAAAGCAGTTATCATTCCATTGTATAAGTCTCTGATCAGACCACACTTGGACTATTGTTCTCAGATTTGGTCCTCAGGATTTGAAGGGGATAAATTAACTGTGGAAAGGGTACAAAGGCAGATAACAAAGATGGTTTCAGGACTGTACAATGATAGTTATGAGGATCAGCTGAGAGAACGTGGACTGCAGAATTTGGTGGATAAAGAAGGAGAGGTGATATGATTGAGACTTTTAAACTGTTGAGAGGTGGTTACAGGGTTGACACTGGGGAGTTCTTTTGCTTGGTTGAACAGTGGGAAGGAGTGATGACAAGAGGTCATCCCTGGAAGTTACAAAAGGAAAATGTGAGCAAGAGGGTGAGAAGTGGTTTCTTTGCATGGAGGGTGGTTGAACCATGGAATGCATTGCCTGATGGAGTGGTGAGAACAAGAACGGTCAATGAGTTCATGGAGTGGTATGATAGACTTTGTGTTTCTTAGGGAGGGGGGACCTCCCCTCGATGAGTCTTGATAGACTTTGTGTTTCTTAGGAAGGATCTCCCACGATGAGTCTTTTGACTCCACAGAGGCCTGAATAATAATAATAATGTTACTCTCTAGTTTAATTTAATTTTGTAACTTAATAGATGATAATAATAATAATAACAACAGGACTCTAGTTCTGATGTAGTAAGTTTTTTATTCTTTTCTTTTTTTTTTTAACCAGAGGTCAGACCAATAGTTTTAACAGTTAACCAGTAACTTTAGCATACCATGTAGATTGTAGTGCAGCTTATACAAAGAAATAGGCTGCTGGTAAACTGTTAAAACTAAAGTTACTGGTCAACTGCTAAAAATATTGGCCTGACCTCATGTATATGCTCAAGATGACCTTAATGTGAAGGTCAAAACGTTGGATGATCATTTTGGTTTATATTAACTGAAGTTTTACTCTAACATGGTTGATTGTTTCCATAATTTTTAAGATTTATTCTGATCCCCATGTAAGCATGAAGGAAAGGATTCTAATAAACATATATCATAATCTTATTAAATTCATGTCTTTGAAAATTTTAAAAACATACAGTGTATTAGTCAAGTCAGATAAAATATGCTTGAATGTATAATGCTCAGATAAATTACTAAAACTAGTGAAATAACATCTAAAATATCTAGGTTATGTTTTATCACCTTAGGTGATCCTTCATATGCCACCCCTAAGTGCAAAATTAAGCAGGAGGAAAATTAGGATAGGAATGTGATATATTGTGAATTATTCCAAAAAGTGAGTAGTGTAAAGTTCTGAATTATTTATTCAAGGAATTAAGTTCGTATAAAAAAATACACAATATATCAATGTGAAGAATGGCACTACTTTCTTACAGATACTAGTAAATGTGTCAGGTTCCAAGCTGGAGATATACAGCATTTGACAAAATATTATGTTTGTTATTATATTGAAATTCAATAAATTATGCAAAAAAATTCTTAATACGATTTTTAATATATCATACTCTAACCTAGTATAACGCGGTACTTATACAACGCAGTTTCGATATAACACCCTGTACAAATTGTAGTAACCCTTTATCTCTTCATATATTTTTCACCGTGCGACTTAACAATCAAATTTTATCTTTGTTAAAAATGTGTCCGCGCGTATCACGGATGTAGTTATAAGTAGCAAATTTATATTAGGGAAAATACCCTTTAGCATGCATTTACATCAATTGTGTACTGTATAAAGTGTTTATTGTTGAAAATTGTCTTCGTTTTCTGCCAGGAAAGCACATTAAAAATCATTAGTGTGTTAATCTCAAGCTGAGCACTTTATTTTCTGGCGTTACATACATAATTAATATGTAATGTTTTTTTTATGTAAAAAAATTATTTTTATAGTAATGGCCACAAGCTGCATCGAAAGGGAAAAAATCAATATTGAAAAGAAAATTTGTCTCAAAGAAAAAAAAAATCATGGATCGGTTGAAAAATGGAGAAAAACCAATTGTTGCAAGAACTTTGAATTTAAATGAATCAACAATTCGAACAATCAAACACAATGAACATAAAATCCGAGAACGTGTTTATTGTTGGATCAATGGTAAGTGCAAAGCACGTGCTCGTGTGCTCAATATTCTAATGAGAAAAATGGAGAAATCTCTAATGATTTGGATAGAAGATTGCACTCAAAAGAAAATTACTTTGGTTGGAAATCTTATTAAAAAAAAAAACTCTCAAAGTTTATAAATATTTATAATGAAGACCAGGTGTTCAATGCAGATGAATTCAGGTTAAATTGGAAAAATATGCCAAAACGCACCTATATTTCGAAAAATGAAAGATTAGCTCCTGGATTCAAAGTTTCCAAAAATAGAATTACTCTACTATTTTGTAGTAATGTATCAGGTGATTACATGACAAAACCATTTTTATTAACCGATCCTCAAATCCTCGTGCTATGAAAGATTAAAATATGCACTTTATTTTATTTTGTCTAAAACATTTATGCATTATGTGCAATGAAGCTTAATTACAATTTGTAATTTTTATAATTTTATACTATGTATTTGTGTCATAGTTTACATGTTTTCTTAACTTGCATGAATTATCTGAATTAAATAAAAATATATTTTTTGTTGGATATGTCATTGTTGTTTACATAATTAAAAAAAAAAATTTAGGAACATAATCCTAATTTTTGTATGTGATATGAGTCTCGCATAACACGATTTATATAACGTGGCATTTCTATGGAACCTAACATCTGCATTATACGAGGGTTACCTGTGTGTGTGTGTGTGTGTATATATATTAATAAAATTCTCTCACAGCTCACCTGGAATACTAAACTGTCCACTAGCGGGTCGGTCATGGACCACACTGTATGGTCGAATGACATACCAGAAGAGGAATGTCACTAGTAATGATATAATCACATAATCACAAGAAAGATATTTATTTAACCAAATATTTTGGTCTGGAAATAGCAGACCATCTTCAGTGGTATTACAAGAACAGTTTAAAAAATACAAGCTAGAATACTAACAATAGATCGTTAAAATTAGAACACGGCACATGATGTTATATCACTAAGTATGAAATGGAATATTTTGAAGTAGAAACATGATTGAATTTGCTATTTAAAAAAATAAATAAATAAATAAATAAATTAACAAGTAATCTTGATTAGACTTTCCCAGATTTTTGATATAGATATACAGTCATTACGATTCAAGTTGGGGCGATGGAACAAGGCCTCCACACTTTCCTTGAACAAACGTTCGAAACCATAATGGGATCTATGTAAGAGGTGAGTCCTGGACCAAAGGATACTGTGGTCAGTTTCAATCCCATGTTGAGCCAATCCAGACTTTTCAGGTTTGTTGTGAAGAATGGATGATTGATGTTCTTGGATTCTTTTTTCAAGAGAACGTCCAGTCTGTCCAAAATAAGAGAGATCACAGTTGCACGGAATTTGATAAACTCCAGGAAGAGATAAAGTTGAGCGTTTGTCTTTAGGAGAAGGAAAATGAGAAGACAATTTGTTAATAGGCGAATACGTAGAGGTTAAATCATATTTTTTCAAAATTCTTGTGATAGGTTCTGAAATACCGGAGATATAAGGAATAGGCATGCGACGTATTGAAACTTTGTTGTTTTGTGGAGGATTATAAGAATTGAGAAAGAAAATACAGAAAAGAAAGAAATACAGAAAGAACTTTCTACTATCCAACAACACACGAAACTCAATGGCTTTTCTGAAAAAAGTACTCAATGTCTTCTCAATTCTTATAATCCTCCACAAAACAACAAAGTTTCAATATGTCGAGTGCCTATTCCTTATATCTCCGGTATTTCAGAACCTATCGCAAGAATTTTAAAGAAATATGATTTAACAACTACGTATTCACCTATTAACAAATTGTCTTCTCATTTTCCTTCTCCTAAAGACAAACGCTCAACTTTATCTCTTCCTGGAGTTTATCAAATTCCATGCAACTGTGATCTCTCTTATTCTGGACAGACTGGACGTTCTCTTGAAAAAAGAATCCAAGAACATCAATCATCCATTCTTCACAACAAACCTGAAAAGTCTGGATTGGCTCAACACGGGATTGAAACTGACCACAGCATCCTTTGGTCCAGGTCTCGCCTCTTACATAGATCCCGTTATAGGTTCGAATGTTTGTTCAAGGAAAGTGTGGAGGCCTTGCTCCATCGCCCCAACCTGAATCATAATGACTGTATATCTATATCAAAAATCTGGGAAAGTCTAATCAAGATTACTCATTAATTTTTTTTTTTTTTTTTTAAATAGCAAATTCAATCATGTTTCTGCTTCAAAATATTCCATTTCATACTTAGTGATATAACATCATGCGCCGTGTTCTAATTTTAACGATCTATTGTTAGTATTCTAGCTTGTATTTTTTAAACTGTTCTTGTAATACCACAAAATATGGTCTGCTATTTCCAGACCGAAATATTTGGTTAAATAAATATCTTTCTTGTGATTACGTAATTATATCATTCAGTCTTATGTCGCAAGTATCCTTGAAACAACAAAGTCACTAGTAGCATTCCTCAGGGGTCTGTTTTGGGGACATTGTTGTTTAATTTGTATGTAAATGACACAGAAAAGAGTTTAAATGATGATGTACAGTTGTTTACAGATGATGCAAAGTTGGGGAGAGTTATGAGAAGTAGAGTAGATATTATAGGCTTTGCAAGAGGACCAAAATAGACTGTCTGAATAGGCAAGTGTGTAAGGATATCAATTTAATATTACAAAGTGTAAGGTTTTAAATTTGATAACCAAAGATGAGATGCAGAGTACAGGATTGGTAGGGATATTTTGAAGGAGGTGGAGGAGATGAATGATTTGGGGATTGCACTGGATAGGAACTTGAAATTTCGTGTACATTTTACTAAAATTGTGAGGACAACACAACAGATTATGGATATGATGCGGAGAACACTGACGTGTAGAAATAAGGATGTTTTGATTCCATTGTACAAGGCATGTCGACCAAATCTGTGCACAGTAATGCACAGATTTGGTCAACAGGTTTCAACAAGATGTTGGAGACGGTCCAGAGATGACCAGGTTGGTTTCTGGTCCCTGGAATGTGGAATATGAGGAGAGACTGAGAGAATACAAATTACAGAGCCTAGTGGATAGAAGGAAGGGGAGGAGACATGATGGATACATATAAGTTGGTAAGGGGTAATTATCAGATTAGCATGAGTGAGATTTTTCATAGAATATCTGAAGACAGGGAAAATGAGAGGCCATCCATGGAAGCTGTATAAGGTGAGTGTGATAAAGGGGTAAGGAATAGATTTTTTGCATGGAGAGTGGTGAATACAGGGAAAGTGAATGCATTCGAGTCGAGGTAAAATGAGCTGTGTGTGTGTGAGAGCAGAACTTCCCACGATGAGTCTCTTGACTCCGTGGAGGTCTTGTGATGATAATAATAATAATCAAAATATAGGCAGTGCTCATTAAAATAATGAGGACAGTCAATTAAGATATGATGAATGGTTAGAGCACATAAATAATATCCACACACACTCATATCACCCCTCAACAGAAGGAACATGTGATATGAGTATGAAATGGAGCTGAGCAAGAACCTATTCCTCTTTACGAATCCTGTGCAGATTGGATGGCCACAGTTTAATTTTAAACTTAATAAAATATTTATTCTATCATTTAAGGAGGATCCATCTGAATATTTGTCTGTGGTGAATCAAGAAACTGTAGCTAGGTTACCTTGTTCTCTAATGCCGAAATCTACGCACTCGTGGTGAGTAGGTTTTGGCAGCTGACAAGTGCTGCAGACTGCAAAAAATAGATTTTTTTTTTTTTAATTTAATAAAAATAACTTTCTAAACAAAATCATAAAAAATACATAATATACAGCGGCATTCTAGAAACAAAAAATTAATGAAATAATTATATTTTTCAAACAATCAGTGTTGTTTTAACTTTCTTCTTTTTCTTATTATTTTTAACTTTTTCTTGGAATAGTTTGTAAAATGTTCTCCACACAATGACACATCACTAATCACTTTATGGAACACTCCAACTGACTTCCTTGGATATATCATTAGAAAAAAAAAAAAAATTGTGCAGAGATTTTGGATGAGTACATTTTTTTCGTGGCAAGTAGGATTTTGAAAAATTTGTCAAGCCTTGGTGCACAAGGAACTGGTCAGAGCAACTGGACAGTGATTTGTTGGTATTTCTGAAACCTTACCTTGCTTCAGAAAAGAAATAACTGTCTTCTTCCAGGATTCTGGAAATTTACTCACAGAAAATTCTGTTGAATAAATAGAGCAGTTAATCTGTGAAGGACAGTGACAGATGTTTAATCATCTCCTAATGGATGTTATCTGGTCCTACAGAACTCGTTGAAGCAAAGCAACTTTCAACTTGAACAGCCTGTTCCAATCTTTTAAACCATTTGAACAGAATATGATGTTTTTCTGCTTTGCTTTTTAGGGTCAGGAATTTGGAGGCATAAGAGTATTGCACATCTGTTCTGTTCCAGGACTGAAGACTGGTGGTGGAATATCAGTCCATGTTCCAGATTTTGTCTCAGATGTATTTAGTGTTTTTTGATACACTAATATAAGATATGAATTGGATATGTGATTTCTTTTGACTCTAATGGTGAATATATTGTTCTCAGGTACAAGCTTGTTTGAAAGTAATTAAGTTTCATGTGGTTTGATAGCTTTGAAAGAAACTCCAAGCTTTGTTTTGGGTTTTCCTAGTTACTGTACATTCTGATGTGTCCACCATGGTTTGAGGAAAGGCAGAAACTGGCTTGATGTTTTGGGTACTGCAGTTATGGTGGCTTGTATTATACACTCTGTAATATGACTCACTACTACATTAAAAAGGAGAGGAACTGACTGTTGCAGAAGAAAATTCTGCTGGGGATGAGAAGATATTCCAGACAGTGATATTCACATTGCCCATGTAAAAAAGTGGTGATCACTCCCACTGACTTTATCTTCTGCTTCTCATTTAAACAGTGAGAAGAATAATAGTGAACAGATGATTATGTTGACAGTAGTGGATGTTCACATCACCTTGATATCATCTCATCTCCTAAACATCAAAGGTTACTTTGATGTTTAGGAGAGAAAAGTTATTGCTGTCAGGTGGGCATGTACTCCACAACTCTTCCTCTGATGTTAGTTTGTGCACTATCCAACAGAGTATTCTGGCAATTTAAATTCTGCACTAAGGATATAGTCAGGGGTTGAAACTCCAACGGGAAGTCAAGGTTATCCTGGGAAACATATGCACTGGGTGGTAGATAGATGGAGCATACTATAATAAAAGATCTTGTGAGAGGCAATGACAACTTCTTCTATGCTAGTATTAAGTGAATTCATTGAAAAGGAATATGGCTGTCCACAAGGATAGTGACTCTTTCAGATTCAACCCCTATCCTGTCCTTGCAGATAAGAGGTACAGCAAGGCAGGATCATCATTAGGTTTTAAATGAATCTTCTGCAGTATACTGGCTTATGTTTCTGCAGGATCACCTTGATATCATCTAAGTTTAGGTAGCTCCATCTGGTTTCATGAGGATTTGCTTTTATCAATTGATTTTTCCTTTTTTTAGGAATTGCTGTTGGCAGTATCTATCTCTTAATCTTCAGGAAAAAATATCAAAGATGTCAAATTCTACTCTATCTAGTACAGCAGGGATTTTTAAGGTTTTTTCCCTGCAAGCAGGCAGAAGTATCCATACCATCTATTAATAGATTTGGAGGCATGTCCATTATTCTTTGGGGTGCACATTCCATTATTTTTCTAACTATTGGGTTTTGATTAGTGGAATCATTTTCATATTCATACTCATTCTCAAAAGAACCATATTCATTTTTTTCTTCTCTGATCTACTGAAACTGTCAGTAAATCATACTATCAGAAATCCATGTTAATGTCTCTTTTTTTTTTTTTTTTTATACCTTCTCAGCATAAGGGGGTTTTCTATAGATGCTCTTCTGGTTGTGTTGGTATTCCTTTTTTGTCCACTGATAGGGTAGGTTCTGCTCAGTTTTGATCTTTTGACTCCCCTTTTAATACTTCCACCTTTGGCGTACTTGGGAGCAGGCTGGATGTTTTCCATTGCAATTAGCACATTTTAGTGTTTTGAACTTAGTCTTTATTCCATCTCATTACTGCCACATCAGAGTCATGACAGGCATTCTGAGTATGAATGCATTTCTGACATTTAAGCAGTGGCAAGTGTTTGGAATATAGAGCATAACAGGGCAATTAAGATACCCTTCTTCCAATGTTAGGGGTTTCAGAGGGTTAAATGTAAGGATGATATTCCTGGTCAGTACAAGGATGCCATCTCCCTACATATGAGAATTCTTCTTATAACTGTTATTCCTTGAACTTTTAATTCATAAAAAATATCCTTGACAGACAATATCAAGTAGATCCTACTCTGATATTATTACTTCTTGAGAAAAGTTCAGGGTTTTGTAGAGGGTTACCATGATTGGTATTCATCGAATGATATCATACACAAGGAAGTTCTCTGACTGTTTTTAACTTTTTTTTTTTGTTACAAAATTTGGAGATTTACCAATCCTTCTAAACCCTTCTGGATGAAAGTGATCTTTGTATTATTTGATGGTGAACATCAAATAATACAAAGATCACAATAATACAAACAGATTCCAGGTCCTCAACAAGCCCTAACCAAGTATAATACTTGGTTAGGGCTTGTTGAGGACCGCTGATAGGACGAGGATGAAAGGACTCACCTTCAAATGGAGGGAGAATTCAGCACCATAGCTCCCCACCCACCATAGAGCTATACACAGATGCCCACTATGCAGCAAAGCAATGAGTGCACTCAGAAGTGAGATGCCAGTGCTACCCTGGATACTAACACGAGCACAGCAAGCCTTGGCTTTGTCCCAATAGCATGATAAATGATCTCATTCAGGCAATCTGTCTTGCCTAAGCAGGGAGCCCTAACAGTATAAGATTACTGTTTTCATATGCCTACAGGTCTTATCACATGGCAATGGATCCCAGTGATGGAATCTGGAACACAGAACGCTAAAAAAGTCTCAAGTGAAATAGAGTGAAGAATATAAGAACAAAAGAATACACAAAGATGAAGTATGAAAGAGTCAGTATCACCACTGAGAAGTTCCCTATATTATGAACTGATGCCTACAGGTCTATACAGAGGTGTGAACATAAATTTAGAAATATCTTAAAATATTTTAACTGCCATCAGAAATTATTCAAAGTATATTATTACATACAATCCAAGAAGTCCTTAGACTCATCAAGGGAGGCCCTAAACATCATGTCAGAAACTATTCAGCATTTGCACAGTATCTATCATATTGGCCTTAACTCATTCAGTCATGGCACCCACAACAGATTCCAGCAACCCATTCCACTCATTCACCACTCTCCAAGCAAAAAAACGTAGTTCTAATATCCTTGCTAACTACATTCTTACTCAGTTTCCATGGATGGCTTCTAGTTCTCCAATGACCACACCTGTTCTGAAAAATTTCCTCTGAATTAATCTTGTAAAAATCCCTCAGTAAGTTGAATGTCTCAACTATATCACCCCTTTTCCACCTATCAACCAGTTTCTGTAACCCGCAAATCTTCAACCTGTTCTCGTAAGATTCATTCCATGCTACCATCTTGGTCACTCACTTCTGGATCCTCTCTACCTCATTTCCATCACCAAGAAACACCCTGGTGCCCAGATCTAAGCGCAGTAGTCAGGATGGGGTCTTATCAAGGCTTGATAAAGAGGAACAATAACCTTCTTGTCTCTGCTCGTCAAAGTATTATTCAGTAACACCAAATAATCTGATGAGCTGCTTTAGCCAATTCTGCTATGTGCCCCCTAAACTTTAACTCTCTATCCAATAATACTCCCAAGTTTCTGCCCTCGTCAAATTCCTGGAGTACAGTTCCACTAATGTCGTATACCGCTGATAATCTTTTCATCCCAAAATGCATAACCTTACACTTTTCCACATTAAACTGACATCCATACTCTTTTGCCCAGTCTGCCAATCTGTCCAAATCATCCTGAAAAATTTTGACATCATCTGTATTAACTATTGCTCTACCCAACTTTGCATCATTGGCAAATAACCGAACAGTTCCTCTCAGTTCCTTTCCTATATCGTTAATGGACAAAATAAATAGCAGCGGTTCAAACCCTGCCTCATGCCACCAGTTACAGGCCTTCTTTTGGACTCTACTTCTGAATAAACTACTCTCTGATATCTCTCCATCAACCCCTCTTATCCATCTCACCAACCCTATATCCATTCTCCATGTGCTGCAGTTTATTTACTGATTAGAATTCCATGTGGTATCCTGTAAAAAGCCTTTGAATAGTGCAGCAGTATCACTGTAAATCCATTACCTTTATCCAATTCAGTTGGCACTGTATTATAAAACATGAGCAAGTTACTGAGGCATGATCTACCCTTCAAAAAACCATGCTCCCCCCCCCCCACACACACACCCTATATAGTATCCCATTTCCATCTATCCATTCCTGTATTTTGCTCCTCCTTTTTGAAAGGATTATTCTCTCTGGGATTTCTCAAAAAAATAGAAGATATCTTACCCAACAATGAACAGACTGGGATTAGACTTGGCAGAAGCTGCTGCAACCAGATCCTGGCCCCCATAACTCACAAAAATGGATACAAAAAAGGCTTAAAAACAGGTACCACCTTCATAAACCTAATGTCAGCCTATGATTCATATGGAAGAAAGGCTTGCTGTATGAAACAACCAAAATAGTAGACCATCACAAACTTAAACTACTAGAGCAAATGCTTTCCAATAAGAATATAAAGGTCCATTTGAATTCACAAAAAAACAGAACATTTATTCTTCAGAACGGATTGCTGCAAGAATCTGTTTTCTCCCCAGTTCAGTTTAATTGTAGACAAGTGACATCCCTCCAATCAAAAGTTTATCTTTTGCTGATCACACAGCAAAGAGGAAACACTGACCTCATTGCAAAAGCAGTTTGAAAGCTGAGGGCTATCCACTAAGCAGCAAAACTGTTATCTCAGCTTTCCACCTAAATAAGCACGAAGCTCACAGAAAATTAAAAATAAACTTCTGCAACAGGACTTTAATTCAAGAAAATAAACCTTGCTTCCTTGGTGTTACATTTGATCAGAGCCTCACATAATGATAACATTTGGAAAAAAATAAGTTAAAGATATTTGCCAGGAACAACAACATAAAATTGCTCACAAGCACAACTGGGAGTTGTAATGCTCTGATTCCTAGAACAGTAGCCCTGGCTTCAGTCTTCCCAGTGGCAGAGTATTGCTTGCTAGTTTGAAGCTGAAGTCAACACGACTCTAGCAGACACACAGCTCAACATACCAGTGAGAATCATCTCTGGTACCCTAAGACTTATTCCTCTCCCATCATTACATGTTCTTTCCCACATCACTCTTCCATGTTTCAGAAGAGAAGAAGCTACCATGAAAGAAATAAAGAAAATCAGAAATAACATGTACCTTCCTATACAATAAGTTATCTTTTCACCTCAGATCTCACATGTGGCTTGTGGAAATACCAGATCATGGTCCCCAGGACAGGTGAAGACTCTGGAATGAACAGGTATGCTCAAATGTCAAACCTCCAGGATTCAATCTACCGCAAAGTAAACAGATTTAGGACCAGACAAAGCTGCTGTAGCCACTTACTACATCTGTGGTGAATTTCAAATTCACCTTTTTGTGTGTGTGGTGCTATTCAGACTATGCATCATATCACTGAGGACTGCCACATACACTCCTTCCCTGGAAGCCTCAGGAATTTGTATTTACTCCCAAGACAATGCCATTGATTGGTTAACTGAATTGTCAATCTACATAAAGTTTTGCTTATTAATTTCTTGTACTTTTACCAATATGCTAAGTAAATAAATTAAACTACAAAACTAACAACATTTCAATCACCACTAAACACAGGAAATATCAATAGTTTGCTTTCCCTAATTAGACAAAACCTGTAAGAAGCAGTCCGAAAACAGCAACATATCAATTGCCTTTAAAACGCTATGTCTCTGCACCTCTTGATAAAATTTTTATTGTATTCCTTAATTAATTTTATGGAAGGTCTTGATCTATATATTATTCTATTATTCCATAACATGAATTTCCCACTCCTTTCTCTGTCCTGTCTAACAGCTGCTATTAGGTTGTTCTTGTTGCTTGTCAATGTATGTTGTGTGAATTCACAGGATTTGCACTTATCACATATGGGATTTTCAATTCTATACTTGACATGTTGCTGTCAACATATGCCTTTCTTAGAGATTGATAACTTCAAAATCTAAAACAAATTTTTTAAAATCTTTTTAAATATTTTCTAGTGCATTGTCCAAAATCTTTTCTGCATAATAAATGAACTCACTTTCAGTTTTGAAATTGCTTTGCTGCGATGTAAATAGTAGTAAGTATTAACAACAAGTTTCATAGATTGCTCTAAATATTAGATTCAATTCCTGGTCACTTTAATATTCTGAACATTTAATAATGCACTGTATGTATTACAGTAAAATATTTCATTTTATTCATTTTTTTATGAATAATTAATTCAAGCAAAGTGTATTTTACTTGAATAAATATTCCAGAAATATGCAGTATGATGTGCTAAAAAAATAAAAGTTAAAAACTTGGAAGAGCAAAATATAAACCAATCAAACAATAAATTTTTGAGATAAATATAAGAATGTATATTTATCTCAAAGACCAGGAAAGAAAAACCTATAAAGGTTTTGGTGAACCACCCCCATATGTGAGAACAATAGTCTAATGCAGAATGGATTTGGGATTTATACCACATAAAGAGTGGTACAATTGAGAAGGTGAAGTGCAGTCTTTCTTGTGCGAAATGAGGGCAATATGTTTTGGTGGCATTGAAATTGACAACGCTGTCCTCACTTCACTAAAATATAACAAGGAGTTCAGTGTTTAAGGCACTGATAATGGAATATCTTGTACTTGGGATATGTGAGCAGTGTATGGTTTACCAGATAAAAAAAGATGGAGTGTAATGTCATGACCTCTGAAACTGTGATTAGTGGCAGGTCATTTATGAACAGGAGAAATAATGTGGACAAAAGAAGTACACTGATCTGAGGTGCTCCACCATCAGTGGTGGTGGTGGTGGAAAAATATAAAGAAAGCCATCCACCACAACTTGCAATGAGCACCAGAGAGGAAAATGGCAATCTAGTTGAACAGGGTGGACAGTAGACCATATAATGGTGATTTGCTAACTAGGCTTTTGTGTCAGACTAATCAAATATCTCATAAATATCTAGAGCGACTACTGGATTTCACCCAACCTAGCTTTCATCCACAGATAAGCAACACTGGCAATGAGATATGCTGAATAAGAAAGGTAGCAGAATGCACATTGATGATCACTGATTAACTGGAAGGCTTCTAGGTAGTAAAGGAAATGATTATTAATGACTTCCTCGCATTATTTTTGGTAGGACTGAGGCAATGCAATGGCTTATTTCCATGTTGAAGAACAGATGTCATGAGTTTAAAAGATTGTAAAGACAAAATAGGATGGTGTTGATTTAGGAGCCCCATCAATATATGGCTAGTGAGGTCCTGACTTCATCAGGTTAGTTTCCAAGATATTCAAGGAGTCTTCTGATATATTTCTGATAAAAGACTAGAGGAGGAAGCAAAAAGTGAGCAGTTCTTGGGTAAAGTGGAAGGCGAGTACATTATGTTGATCATCATGACAGGAGACCAGAAAGTTCAACTGCCTTTTGAGTAGGAGGTAATTTTTTAATTTTTTTTTTTTGGCACTTAAGTCACTCAAAGTCAGATCTGAATTATTACTGATTGGTTTCAAGCTACTTGCAATAAGCACAATTCTTTACATTAACTGATTTGGCACACTTGTTGTTTAAAAATAAGGGCAAGAATGGTCTGGGTTTTGGGGTGGAATCGAGAGATGAAGGCCATTATTCCAGTAAGAATTATTTCAATTATTTGGTTGGAGTAAGCAAAGAAGAAGTAATCAGGTTGTTCCTTCTGGCACTGCTGTAGTGCCAAAGGACATGAAACTTGGAGTTGTTGGGTTAGATCATTTTGCAGGAAAGGTCACTGGGATGAGGTTATGGTCTGAATTACCAAGAAGAGTGCTAATATCTAAAGTATATTTATCAGGAGAATTGGTTAAGAAGGGATCAAGGGTAAGTAATGAGGGTTATTGAGTATTCTGGTTGGCAGGTATACAATTTGTGAAGGATTGTTACTGACAGTGATTATCTCTATCTCGATTCTTAGAACTTCAATGCTAAAGTTCTTAAGAAAGACAATCTCTTCTTATAGATATATATATGGACTGCAGGTAATTCAAGTGCTCAAACAGATTAGAGGAAAAGGTTAGCATGGTAATCAGAATTTGGAGAATAATATAGACAACAAATGAACATAACTGAGGGCAAGGAAATTTTGAGCCACAGTAGTAAAGCAGGGATTCAAGATTTGCCCTTCTCTGGTATGGAATGTCAGGTTTCACTATTGTTTCTCTCTTATAATGGAAGGAACTGTGTGGAGTGTAATTAAGATAGTGGATCAAGTGTAGATGTCTGGTAGTGCACATTGTGGAAACTGGTGTTTAAACTATAAATGTTGGTGAAGTAAATAAATCTGTTTATGTCGCATTTTACATTTTTTAGGGTTTTTTTTTTCTAGATTTCTGTAGTTTTATTATAATTCTGTTATTGTTTTACAAGTTTTTTTTTAATTTTTTTTTTTATGTACAGTGCTAACAAAGTTTTTGTGTTGACTTTCATTACTGTTGAATGTTAATGTGAAGTTAAAAAGTAGTGACATGTAGTAAAGGTGAGGGCCCACAGGCATACTTTTACGCAAAGAAAACATTTAGTTCAAGTGCATGACTATGACAGATTCCCCCCTACACAACTTTATATTCGGATTACCTCCAGGCACAAAGCAAGTGCTGAAGTCACTTGACATTGGCCAAATCTAAATTGTAATGATTTGCTTTTCTATTCTAAAAGGGGTGTATTCCTAGTTCGCTTCCACGTGGTGCACCCTGGGTAATGCTAAATGAACTAGAGTGACTGCTGGCAGCCAGACCTATCTTAATAATCTCCTGGCAATAGACACATGAAATTGCAAGCTATATAATCACCAAATGGTCCTTTTCAGGACCACAAGAAAAGAAAACTGGGTGCTAATTTCTGGATTTGCCAACTCAACATTAAAGGAACAGCTTTGCTAAAAGTCAATATCTCTCAAAAATCCTTCGAGAAAATGATATAGACATAGCTGTCATTCAAGAGATGCACACAGATAATGAACAACAATTGAAATCTAGAGGAAAAATTGCAGGGTACGATACACTAGGAGCTAAACATCACCAAGCTCATGGCTGTGCAACTTACATACACAAGAATATAGCGAATGCCCACTTAATATCAGCACATATTAATCAGAATATACACACTATCATAACCAAAATTGAAGATCTCACATCTATAAGCCTCCTCTGGAAGAATGGCCACCTGAAGTAATTCCCATATTTTCACATCCCACTATTTACATAGGAGATTTTAACAGCCATCATACCAGGTGGAATTACAATAATAATGATGAAAATGGTGAAGCATTAACAAACTGGGCTGAGCAAAACAATCTTAGCTTAATATTTGATGCAAAGAACAAAGGGACTTGTAAAGCTGCAGCATGGAAGAGGGAATACAACCCAGACCTCTGCTTTGTTACCCAAAATTTGCAAAATCAGCTGATAAACACAAGATAAGTCCTTGAAGATTCTCCACACAGTCAACATCGCCCAGTATTGGTAGAAGTAGGAATACAAATACCAATAATACAGTCCATTCCACGACCAAGATGGAATTTTAGCAAAGTGAACTGGCAGGATTTTTCACAAGAACTGGATAAAATAGTAAGATGAATACCTCCTGTGAGTGAAAACTACAACAGATTCATTGGAGCAATCATATCAACAGCGAAGAAGTATATTCCAAGGGTTTTCCAAAAGGGATACATACCTGGCTGGAATAAAGACTGTGACGAGCTATACCAAGTCTATTTAGAATCTGGCGACTGTGACATAGCAGACAAATTACTCCAGAAGCTTGATAACGAGCACAGAGAAAAATGGATAAAAACTGCAGAGGACTTAGACTTTAAAAAATCAAGTAGAAAAGCATGGGACCTATTACAGAAGTTAGGTCGAAGTAACCCAATCACTCGTAAAGATCCAGATCAAAATGCCTGTCAAATAACTTTGCTGTCTAGAGCTCCTCGAGATCATCAACACACATGGGAGGTTAAACGAACACTCAGAAACTTACGACAGAGTGCAGCTGATAGTTCCCAATTTTCAAGAGAATTTACTGCAGATGAAATAACTGAGGCTTTAAAGGAGGTGAAAACTGGCAAAGCATCAGGCTTTGATGGAATTCACTCTGAATTCTTGGTTAACTGTGGAAAAAATGCTCATCAATGACTAACAAGATTCTTTTCTCACATTTTAAGGATGGGAAACCTTCCAACGGCCTTTAAGAGAACCAAAATAATAGCCATATTAAAACCCAACAAGCTTCAAAATCAAGCAGAGAGCTATCGCTCAATTATGCTCCTCAGTTGATGTTATAAGCTCCTCGAGAGACTCCTCCTTAACAGAATTGGGCCAAAAATATCTGAAGTTATCCCTGCTGAGCAAGCAGGTTTTAGGACTCAACATAGTTGTACGGACCAAGTACTAAGTCCCATATCGAAGCAGGCTTTCAGAGATGTTTGAAAACCTCTGTTGTGTTTGTTGACCTTACTGCTGCATACAACACGGTATGGAAAGAGGGGGTTGCTATACAAGCTGATACAGGTCATACCATGCCAATCTATCATACGACTCATTGGTAGCATGCTTTCTGACAGGTTCTTTCATGTAGTACTACTGGGAAACAAAATGAGCAAACTGAGAAATCTGAACAATGGGCCCCCCCACAGGGCTCAGTATTAGCACCAATCTTATTCAACTTATATACATCTGATCTACTGACAACTAGGTCAAAAAAAAATTGCTTATGCTGATGTTATAGTCCTCACCACCCAACACAAGAGCATTGAAGATATTCTCACAAATGACCTTAGAATCATTGGGGAATACTTTCATAAATGGAGACTAACACCAAACCTCAATAAGACCAAGGTTAGCTCTTTTCACCTAAACATCAAATTGGAAAATAGGAAACTTCAGGTCAGCTTTAACAACATAATGTTGCCACCAAGATTTCTCTAAATATCTGGATGTTACCTTGGATAGAACACTATCTTTCAAAAGACATCTAGAGAATCTCTCTTTAAAGATCAGAACCCATAATAATATCATACAAAAACTGTGTTGTTCTACATGGGGTTCTTCTGCTATTACACTGTGATACCCTATGTTGTCCTTAGTCTACTCTACAGCAGAATATTGTTCACCAGTATGGCTAAACAGTCCTCATATCAAGAAAATCGACATGCAAATAAATGCAACAATGAGGACAATAACAGGTTGTGTCAAGTCCACTCCCCTCTACTGGCTTCCAGCAATATTGCACCACCGAACTTGCGTAGACAAGATGCTCTAGTAAAAGAGTACACAAAAATAAATAGCAATTCCCTGTTGCCAATACACGAAGACCTCCCATATATATAAATATGATTCGCCTTAAATCCAGAAGGCCTCCACTAATACTGATTGAAGAACTAGTAAATAGCAATTTCAATGTTAATTCAAAATGGCTAGAAACAGGGAAAGAAAAATCGCCACCAGACTTAAACAAGTATATCCTTCCCAACCAAAATCCGAAAGGGATTGAGCTTCCACATCATCTATGGAAAAGCCTAAATAGGATATGCAAAGCACAGGACATGGTATCTGCGCAGGACATCTTACACAAGTGGGGAAGATCTCCTACACCCCAATGCAACTGTGAGGCCATAAACCAAACCATCTGGCACATTGTGGAGGACTGCAACATAAGAGCCTACCCTGGTGACCTGAGAGACTTTTTTGAGGCAGATCCTTCAGCTCTTGATTGGCTATCTGAACTTGTATATGTGCATTACTTGACTCATTTTTACTGTCTGCACAAATATTTATTTATATATTCTGATGTCATGTGTCTTTATTATTTATAAATAAACAAATCTAATCTAAAAGGCTGGAAAATTGTTATCCTTAACTGTATGATTTAAGATTTAAATATCCAAGCAATTTGTAACCAGATATGTCAGAAATATTCCCTTATAATGCATGTGTTTCACTGTTTATTGCAGGGGCTCCCAAACCTTTTACCATCACATCTCCCTTTAGTGTAATCTTAATGTGTACACTTCTAAAAATCCAAACACTAAAATGAACACAAATGAACAATGAAAACAAAACAATGAACTTTATTTTTATTAAAGATATAAAAAATAAAAATGTTCAAAAAAGGGAAAAACAAATTTATCCTAAACATTTATAAAATAATTATATAATTCTTCATAACTGCTTTAATGAGATGGATGTTGCTGCTTTCAACCAGTTAGGGCAGAAAATTGAGGAACAGTCTCTGACAGTGTTAGACAAATATCATGCTTGGCATCCAATTCCAATCTATTTCTAAACTTTGTCTATGCACTGATTAATGTTGAACATTCAGATTTGTATAGACAGGTTGTAGCAAATGGGATTAACACGTTCGCTGCCACGCTACTTCAGCATAGTTCGTTCCCATACGCCAAGCAATTTCACTTCTTCAAGGTAAGTACGGGTAATCTCGTTGCCAGCGGTAAGCGTCATACGAGTATACTCGTAGCTGGCTTGTGCAGAGCATATACCATCTATGAGTATAAACAGTTCTGCTGCTAGCTCCACAAGCCAAGCATTTTCACTTCTTCAAGGTCATTACGGGTAATCTCGTTGCTGGCAGTAAGCGTCATACGAGTATACTCGTAGCTGGCTTGTGTGGCTCATATACCAACTACAAGTATACTCGTAGTTGGCAGCGAATGTGTTAAGCCTAAAAGAGCATTACTTACCAAAATTGGGTACGTAGCCAATTGAGAACACTAGTATTCAAGATTTTGATTAACTAAATTTTGCCTTAGCAAAGATTTCTTCTGAAGTTTGATGAGATCATCCTTCTTCTTAGAAGCTCATCCATCAAATCCAAACTGATCTGATTTGTAGGTGTATGACTTTGACAAGCTGGCTGTAAGCAAAAGTAGTGTTTGTGGTTGCTCTACCACTACCATGTTACTCATTTGAAATTAGTATTTTGGGAAAGGTGGATTTACTGTAACAATGTACAACTAAAAGGTCCTTCCCAAAGGCAATGGACCTCTATCTGCACTTCCCAAAGGGAGGTACACCTCACAGTTTGAGAAACCATGGTTTATTTGTATTCAAATTTCTATTAGTGTTGTTCTTCAACCCACACTGAAGTTGTTTCACAAGATGTAAAACAAAAATGTAGTGAATGCTCTGAATAGTTAATAATATTATTTACTGTCGTTTGACTTGATATTACTGTAGGATTATCAAGAATTTGATGACAGCAAAAGTGAACCTTCTGTACCTTTAAATTATGTGTGACACGAAATTATATTCTTGTTTAATCCTATATCTAAGTATAAACAAACAAAGTATGCATGTAATGACTAGCAACTTACATATGGAAGCTGCTGGCTTCACATCAATTACCTCAGTGTCCTATAATGCACATCATTGAATATGTGTATTGCTATAAGATGATATAAACAGGATTTAATAGGTCAGAGATTTTTGATACAGAATGTTAGCCTACTAGTTTCACCATCTGACTGGTGGCTTCGTCTGGACAAGATAACTCTATACAAAACAGCTTAAAGAACAAAAACAAGCTTAAATTACAACTAATACATAATCAAAGGATGAAAAATATCAAATTCATATGAACCGTTACATGAACGCATGGCAAAATAAAGACCCAGGAATATATGAAGTTGAATCAATGAGTAAAGTGGTGTATTACCATAGTATTAAAATACTGTGAATCAGAGAAAGATGTAAAAAGTATTGTAGTATTTCATTTAAATTAAGAGAACAAGCAGCTTATATAAACACATGTGAATGTTCCTTGAATATGTTAACTCTTCCTATTAAATGAATGAGAGAGAGAGAGAGAGAAATAAGAATAACATATAGGGTGCTGATATACTCTAATTATTTTCTATGTTCTAAACTCCCCTCCAACTAAAAGAATCTCAAACAGAAGGGATTGTTTGAATGTTTGTTCTGGAGGTTGTTGACTTCACATCAAATTGTCTCAGTATTCCATAATGCACAGCACATTCCCTTTCAGATGTGTATTGCCAAGCATTACAAAAAGAGTTACCACTCAAACCAGTTTTGACTTTTACTATGAAAAAGGGGAATAAGCCTACAGTAGAACAAGGATGCAAGAAATCCCAGATAGTATGGAGAAAGAAAAGACAGATGGATAATGAGAGAAAAAGATAGAGTGAAAGGACTCAGCTCCTTTCTTATGGGGCTATCAAAAGACCAACTGGAACACCAAACTCCAAAGAGCTAATGAACATTAATTTAGCTCTCAGTATCTCTGCAGATCTACTTCTCACTAACAAAATTTTAATAAAGAGAGATGCTAGTTCATAGCAAACCAACACAATAGTATAGAATGTAGTGACTTCATCAGCGTTATCAACAGAGGGAGAGAACAGAAAAGTCAAAAACAAGCACAAAGGAATTTTGAAATAAGAATACAACACTTAGTAGATGTCCCATCAACTGCATTCTTCAACAGATAATTCACAAAATTCCACAAAGAAATGACAGGACTAACCAAAATCTGTGTGAATAAAGAAGATATGCCCATCATGCATAACATTCTCAAATCCTTTCCAAAATACCATGAATGTCTGTTTGAAGACTACAGCAGTATTGAAAATGATGATTCCTGAAACATTAATGCCTTTCCTGTTCATATCCAAGATGGACTCAACAGACCCATTATGACAGCTGAAGTTATCATAGTCTATTATGTTGGAGGCTTAATGGATTGTATACAGCATTCAGAAAGGATTAAAACAGAATTTAATACTTCCTATATTTCGTCTCAATCACTGAGGCATCTTCAGGGATTAAAAAAAACTAATGTAACATATACACAAATTAATATGGAAGATTTTGAAGAAGCTGAGCCGTAGACTCAGCCCCCTCTCAAACCTTCTATCTAGCTAAGATATGTAGATGATGTGTTCTCTATTTGGCTTCATGGTCCAGACACAGTAGATTCCTTCCTCAGTCACCTCAACAGCCTACATCCAAGAATCCAGTTTACGATGGCAAAGGAAAAGAACAATTGTTTACCATTCCTAGACACTTTAGTTACAAGCCTTCCTAACAGTATACTTTCCTTCACTGTATATAGAAAACCTACACACACAGGCAGATACATTCACAAACTCTCCCACCACCACCCTGCTCAACAATATGGCATTATTAAAACTCTAACCAAGAGAGCCCACAATCTTTGTTCCAGTGGAACAGCCCTTACAACTGAGCTTGTCCACATACACAACACTTTGCAAAATTTTTGTAAAGTGTTATGTATGTGGACTCCAATGGCTGCAGTGATCACAGTATTAAAAAAAATAATCAGTTCCTCCAACATTCCCTGGACTTCTCTTCAGAAAAAGTTTAGAAATGCACCATACCCTACATCCGTGGCACATCGGAAAAAACTGAAAAGATTTTAAAAAAGTACAACCTACGCACAGCATTTAAGCCACACCACAAACTTGCTACCCTTATCCGTTCTACAAAAGATCAGCTCCCTCCTCTCTCAGTGCTTGGAGTTTATAAAGTAGCCTGTTCCTGTAAGCTGGCATACTTTGAACAGAGAGGCAGATCAGCAACCATCCACCTGGAGGAACACAAGTCATGCATCTGCAACCATGACTATGGTCAGTCAGGCCTGGCTGACCATGTCTTGGATACAACCCACAGGATCTCATGGAAAAAAACCACCATGCTCCACCACAGCAAATTCAAAAAAGAGAGACTATTTTTAGAATCAGCAGCTCTTAGAAATCAACCAAATCTTAATAAATACGGCTGCATTAAGCTTCCTAAGATTTGGGAAACACTTATCATCAGAGATCTCACCTTACATTCCAGGCCACCTACACCGCCCTCAGAGGGTGCTCCACCTAGATAGGACTTTAGAGTCACCCACGTGGTTGGGCTTAGTATTGTGTGGTATTTGTATGTGTTACATTAGTTTTTTTTTTTTGTAATCCCTGAAGATGTTTCAGTGACTGAGATGAAATATAGGAAGTATTAAATTCTGTTTTAATCCTTTCGGAGTACTATATACAATCCATTAAGCCTCCAACATATCCTCACAGCACTTAAGCCTCTACACCTGTATCACAGTCTATAAAGAATGCAAGACAAGGACCACATAGTTTCTAGGTCATATACCAGAATAATATGTAGCCAGCCATACTGTCCTCACTCAAAAACCAAATAGACCATATTTCAATCAACAACTGGTAGCCTAGTACTCCATTTAATACTGATTAAAAAATAATTTTTTTTTTTTTTTTTTGTATTAGCAACAACAGGCTCAAAGCAGGAATGACATATATACTAGGGGGGGGGCTATGCCCCCCTGGCGCCTACAGTGCCCAACCTCCCATGTTCCGGACTGGTAGGCTAGTTCTCCTTGAATTCTGATGACTCAAATTTTGAAGACTCAAAAGGGGCGGGGTTCCCCCTGCGCCTATGGTGCCCAACCCACCTAGTTCCGGATTGGTAGGCCGGTTCTCCTTGAATTCTGATTACTCGAAAGGGGTTCCCGCTCCTGAGTTCTGGTAGGCCAGTTATCCTTGAATTCTGAAGACTTGAAAGGGGCTCCCCCCCCCAGTATTAAAACTTATTGTTTTAATACTGACCATATGTAATGCGTACAAACATCTTACATTCTCTGCCTACCAGCTTCGCTAGCAAACTGTCTAGCTTTTTCAAGGCTTTGATGGAAAAGCATAAAAAGACTAGTAAATGCAAATTGAAAGGAACATAAAAAAAAAACATTGTAAACAATCTAGTAGCTAAGGTTACACGTTCGCGTGACAGGGACTGGGAGGACTTATTGTTCTTATACATTATCACGCATGCGTGTTTGTTGTAAATGCGTAATGTGATTACTGGCTAGCCGTAGTTCAGATGGATTTAGAGAGAGGATCAGGATTTTCCACAAACTGTTTAGAATAGTACCCTGATTTCTATTGAGGTTTCCGCCGGTTATTAACACTATTGTGGCTTCCTTGAATAAACGATGTCTGCAGTCATCATCCAAATATGGCATGGAGCTGTTTTGTCACTGTATCATGTGGTTAGATGCACAGAAATGATGTGCTAAGCCGGGAGAAATACTTCTGTTGTGGTTTACATCACCAACATGTTCCTTTTGTCTGATCTCTAAACTCCATGAAGTTTGTCCGATGTAGGCAAGACCACAGGAGCAAGGAATGTAATATACTCCTGGATATTTGTAGAATGGCACCTTATCTTTTGGGGATCCCGCTGGTGGTTGGTTTGAAGACTACTCTGATGTTGTAGGCTCTTAGTATTCTGGCAATTTGATAAGAAATTGACCTGATGAAAGCGATCACTACAGTAGAAATGTGCTGGGAGCTTGATTCTTCTTGTCTGGGGTTGTCACCGTATAGATATTTTTTGATGAATGTTCAGAGGATATCCATTTTGTAATAATGTGTTGGCTATTAGTGAGAGTTCAGTCTGTGTATCCTCCTCTTCTAATATAAACTGTCGGGTTCTATTTTTCAACATGTGGATAATGCTCAGTTTGTGTGTCCTGTGATGGTTTGAAGTATAATGAAGATATCTTCCAGTGTCTGTAGGCTTTCTGTAAATAGATAATTTGACACTATTTGATTGTCTCTTTATCAAGATGTCTAAAAAATGCAGTTGGCTGTTATTTTCTACTTCCAGAGTGAATTTTATCTTGTTATGTATTGAGTTGATTTTATTCAACTCACAAACGATTTTAGGTTTTCTAAGCTGACTTGCCATATAATGAAAATATCATCTACATATCTCCACCATATAAATGGTCTAGGGGAGATTGTGGAGAGAATTTCTCTTTCAAGTTTTTCCATGAAAAGGTCAGCACAAGATGGTGATAGCGGGCTTCCCATTGCTAGGACTTCTAATTGTTGGTATATAGTGTTGTTAACCTTGAAGAAATTAGAATGAAAGCAGTGTTTAAACATCTGTGTGATGTATAGAGGAAAGAGGTCTTGAACGATGTTTATTACCTCTTCTACTGGTACATTGGTGAAAAAGGATACAACATCTAGACTGGCTAGCATGTCTATTTATGCAATCTTAATGGCTTGGAGTTTATTTACAAAGTGCTGAGTATTCTTGATATAGGATTCTGTTGATCTTATTTTATTATTTAATAAGTTTGCAAGATGCTTGGCCAAAAGATAAGTCGGGGATGACTTTCCATCAACGATTGGACGAAGAGGTATATCCTTTTTATGTATTTTAGGTGTCCCATATAGTCTGGGAGTGATGATGGGATGTGAGGATTTTTAGTGTTCTTTTCACTTCTTTCACATCCCATCACTCCCAGACTATATGGGACACTTAAAATTATAAAAACATAAAAATATTTTTATGCTTTTCCGTCAACGCCTTGAAAAAGTTAGAAAGTTCGCTAGCGAAACTGGTAGGCAAAGAATGTAAGATGTTTGTATTCATTACATATGGTCAGTATTAAATCAATAAGTTTGTATGTTTAAACATTGTGATGTGAAAAACAAGCAAATTGAAAAAAAAAAAAAAAAAAAAAAAAAAAAATTTAATGATGCACAGTCAATATGCTACGTAAGATATTTGCATGGTAACAACATTCATGACGATATTCTCTTTTGTAGAACTTTGTCATCCCAAACAACTGAAGAAGAAATATTTCAAACTCTCAATAATTACATAATACACAAAGGGATCCAGTGGGAAAAATGTATGGGCTTCTGTTTGGATGGAGCTTGTGCCCTTACAGTCAGGCATAGTAGGTAATTTCTAAGATCAAGGAAGTAGCTCGGGATATGAATTGGGTACATTGTTTCATACATAGGGAAGCTATAGCCTCCAAAGGAATGCCACTAGAATTTAAAATTGTTCTACACAATGCTGTAAAGCTAGTTAATTTTATTAAGGTTTGACCGCTAAATAACAATTTATTTTCAGTATTCTGTGATGAAATGGACAGTGAATATACAACTTTTGCTTCATTCTGAAATTCGCTGGATTTCCAGGGGCAAAGTACCAACAAGCTTATTTCAATTAAGGCACGAAGTTTTATTATTTGTAAATGAACGTAATTCTAATTTTGCATCATTCTTTGTTGATGAAGCAGATATTTTTTCGAATTTAAATGAACTAAATCTCTCCCCGTTCAGGGAAATTCTTTAACTGTTCTTGATACCTTATGACAAAATAAAGGCATTCCAGTAAAAAAAAACACTGGTGTTGTGCATTAGTCGTGTGAAAGACAGATAATTTGCACCTTTTCCGACATTAGAATCCTCTTTAGTGGAAAATGATCTTTTTGTTGATTTTGAGTTTCTGGAAAGGGTTTGTGATCACATCAAAACACTGAAACACAATTTTGAAACAAATTTTCCGAATAACTTTTATAAGAAATTTCTGTGGGTTTGAGATCTATTTCAGGCTTATAGTCACGAGAACGATTTTTCAGTATCGAAACAAGAACAGTTAATTGAGCTATCAAGTGACGGTGGTTAAAATACAATTTCGTGATCTTGGTTTGGTTTGATTCTGGATCTCTCCTTCAGTGAGAAGTGAATTTCCCAAATTATCTGAAGCAGCACTGAAAATCATCATGCAGTTTTCTACAACCTATCTTTGTGAGAAAGGATTTTCATCGCTCCTTCAAATAAAAACAAAATACAGAAATCGTTTTAATGTGTGTGCTGATCATCGACTGAAGTTGAGCAATACTGAGCCAGATACCCAGCAACTCTGCAAAGGCTGAGAAGCTGAACGATCTCATTAAAAGTAAGTAGTAACATAATTATATTATATTATTTATTTGGATTACAGTTTCAGATTATTGTCATTACTGGTTTTGGAATTAATCCATTTCCAAAATCGGGGAAGAAACGAAAGTGACGTCACTGTGAAGGTCAGCTCTGCTGGCGAGGAGGATAGCTGCTTAGGTCCCATTTAGTGAAGTTCCGTATCTCGTACGGTCACTTGCAGAAATATGCGGCTGAGCACACCGAAACCATCACATGCAGACAACATCCATACGGTCATGGATTGTACAGAAACACACATCACACTGTAACAAATACAAGCAGCACAGAGGACAGATATAAATAAAACCACCACACGATTAATGAATCTGCCACATTTATGATGACCACTGTTGTGCCTCTGGATAAAACAGGACAGATATAATTAAAACCACCATCATAACACGATTAGTACAAATCACATGCGTACAGTATATACGACATATGGTTGCTGGGAGGAAAATGCGCCCGATCGCGTGGATGGCACTTTGTGACTGATATCATGTCGCAACACACACCACACACACTTCCGGTGATTCATATCAGCTGGAAGTGAGTGTGTGTGGATGGGGGAACATCAATGGCTTTGGAATGTTCTGAGTGAAATTTTTGGGTATATGCAGGACAGGGGTGTCACCAGATTAGGTTGCATCCTGAGACAAACAATCAAATATCGTCCCTGATGGATTAGAAGACATAAATATAAGCATATCTTCCAATTGCTATTTTGTTTTTATTACAAGAGAAACATTAATACAAAACAATTACATAATATTAATTAAATGTTTGCTCTACGGGGATATCGCACAATAAAACTGTTTTTTTTAAGCCCTTCTAAATTCAAATTATAAGCAATGTCCACCTCTATTGACATAGTTGTTAGACCAATCTTTCTTGGGTCATTGCTGTTTGCAAATAATTTTTAATCAGTTTAAGCTTGGAAAAATTTCTTTCCGCACTTGCTACGCTAACAGGAATTGTTAACAATATCCTTATGGCAGTGGTTAGTTACGTTGGGATAAATTTCTCTAAGATTTTGGTTATATATATATATATATATATATATATATATATATATGATTTACATATATAGAATTTGGTGAGGAACCACTTTTCTCTTGTATTATTTTTGAGAGAATTTTTAATTCTTCCAATAAATCTATTGCATCTACATCAGACGTAAAATATCTTGTTGCTGTAATATGGCTGAACAAGCACCCTTATTAAGCGCCGCTGTGAGGCAGGCTGCCTCTATGCTACACCTTGTTGATGGTACTGAATACAAAGTATAACAGTTGGTGGATTACCAATTAAAAACTGATGCCATGTGCTAGAAATTAATATTAATAAAATATTATTAAATAATTCTAAAACACTATTTCTTTGATGGTTACATAAGATAAGACTCTTCCAAACATTTGGGAGAGAGACAATCATTTAGATTCAGTTGGGATCAAAATACAATGGACAAGTTATGCACTAATTTTGGAAGATCTCCTCCTTTATATGGCCTCCCAAAAATTCACAAAGAAGGTTATCCAGTAAGACCCATCGTGAATTGTATTGACTCTCCCACTTATAGAATTCCTAAATTTCTGTCATGTTTATTACCTGCCCATACTGGACAATCCAGATCTTTCATTAAAATTCCACACATTTTCTTGGACAAATAATCAAGGATGTTCAAATACAAGAGTCGGACTTGTTAGGCAGCTTTGATTGTTTTCCCTCTTTACAAATATTTCATTATCTGACACTGTTAATTTACTATATGATGATTACCCTCCTGATATTGCAAAGATTTTTTAATTTGTTATACATTCAGGATATTTCAGCTGGAAAAGCAAGATCTATAAACAAGTTGAAGGTACTGCCACGGCCCTCTGTCTCCACCTTTGGCAAACCATTTTTTGAGCCATCTGGAAGACACCTTGTTCTCATCTATTTAACTCCAATCCTCTCTTTAGTTTCATTATGTTGATGATGTCTTTGCTATTTGGCTGTGTTCCGAAGTGGAACTTACTACTTCCTACAACAGATCAATAGCCTTCACCCACGCATTCAGTTCGCTATGGAAAAAGAAAAGGCTGGTAGTTTACCATTCTGGACATCCTTCTTACACGCACAGCCTCTGTTAATTTATCAACGAGTGTTTATTGAACACCTATCTTTACTGGTGGATACATTCATCAAAAGTCTGCTCATCACACCTCTCAAAAAACTGGTGTCATCAAGTCCTTAATTAATAGAGCATAAAGTGTGCTCCTCTCCCTCAAGTTTACAACAAGAACTTTTCACTATCAAAAGGTTAATGGAATTTAATGGTTACAACCCTAATCAAATCCAGCAGATAATTGATTCCTATGTTCCAACACCTCAGGATTCTTCAACAGACCACAGGGTTCCAATTCCTTATATTTCTGGTATCTCAGAACTGATTGGCAGAATTTTGAAGAAGTATCACCTATCTAACAGATAAGCTTAGGTGTTGATGGTTATTCATGACATATTTTTCACGGTATTAACAACACCACAAACACTTTTATCAACAAAGATGTTTTATTAACGCTTATATTTCACTGATTTTCAACTCAGCATCATCAGAGCACAACACACTTGTAAACGCGACAGTGAGTGAGTGAAACAGTATAATTGCAAAACACAAAAGATCTAAAGTCCTATTTTTTGGCGCCCTCGCCAAAAAATAGGACTTTAGATCAATCACATCATCAACGAAAAAAAAAAAAACTCCTGGATAACTTTGGGCCAAAGAAATCATCAGGAAAATAAAACCAATTCATGTTAAACCACTCTGTATTTATGGATTACCAAAAATCCACAAAACTAATATTCCCCTACGCCCCATAGTTGATAGCATAGATAGTCCCACATATAAACTGGCCCGGCATCTAGCCAAGTCGCTTGCCCCCCCCACTGGCAACTCCTCTACTTTTGTAAAAAATTCAATCCATTTCAAAACACTGGTTAAAAATCTAATCCTAAAAGATTCAGACATAATGGTTAGTTTCGATGTCACCTCCTTATTTACCAATGTACCACTTATAGACACTTTTGATTTAATCAAGAGTAAATTTCCCCCAGATATTTTTGAATTATTTCAATTTACAATGAATGCAGGTTACTTTACATGGGGGGGGGGGGGAATTCTACAAGCAGATTAATGGTACTGCTATGGGTTCCCCCCGTTAGCAAATTTTTACATGGAATACTTTGAAAACAAAGTACTTACCACAGCTACATACAAGCCACAAGTGTGGTTACGCTATGTAGATGATGTGTTTGCCATCTGTCCCCATGGACAAGACACTTTGGATGCTTTTGTCACCTACCTAAACAGCCAACACCCCAAAATTCACTTCACAGTACAAAAAGAATCAAATAACTGTTTACCATTTCTTGACACATTAGTCACCCGCCTTTCAGATGGATCACTATCTTTTTCTATTTACAGAAAGCCTACACACACACACACACACAGGAAGATACCTATATAAACAATCACATCATCTTCATCCAGTCCAACAGTACAGCATTTTAAAAACACTTACACACAGAGCCAGAGCCATTTGTTTTAACGATACAGCTCTGACCACTGAACTCCAATACCTGCGCCATACGTTCTTAGTCAACGGCTACAATCCCTACAAAATAGATAAAATACTACATAGGCCCATTACTCTGCCCTCCCCTAATACACAAGAATACAACATGACCATTTCTATTCCCTATATCAGAGGTACATCGGAAAAGATAGCCAAAGTATTGTTGAAACATGGCCTTCGCACCACTTTCAAACCTCATGTCAAGCTGGCAACTCTGATCTGCTTGCCTAAGGATAAACTTCACCCTTTAGCACACCCAGGAGTGTATGAAGTTCCGTGTGACTGTGACTTGGCCTATTATGGGCAAACAGGAAGATCAGTGAACATCTGCCTGGAAGAACATGAAAGATACATTCACTACTATTACTATGGTAAGTCAGGACTGGCAGACCACGCTTTGGACACTCCTTCACACAGGATTAGATGGAGGAAAACGAATGTGCTATTTAGGAGTCGTTATAGATCTGAAAGATTAATTTTTGAGTCAGCAATGGCTTTGAAGAAGTCTCCCAACCTTAACAAATATGGCTGCATTAATTTGCCAAAAATTTGGGAGATGGTTATCCTAAGAAAAACTCCTGGATAACTGCTGTTTTTTTTTTTTTTTTTTTTTTTTTTTTTTTTGCCATTAGAGGGTGCCAAAAAATAGGACTTTAGATCTTTTGTCTTTTGCAATTTTGTTTCACTCACTCACTGTCGTGTTTACAAGTGTGTTGTGCTCTGATGATGCTGAGTTGAAAATCAGTGAAATATAAGCATTAATAAAACATCTTTGTTGATAAAAGTGTTTGTGGTGTTGTTAATACCGTGAAAAATAAGTCATGAAGTATCACCTAATTCCCACATATTTTCCTATCAACAAAATTTCTCACCTGTTGCCATCTACAAAAGACAAACTGGCACCTCTATCATTAGCTGGCATTTACCAGATACTGTGTGAATGTAATTTAACATACTTTAGACAAAAATGCCGTTCTGTGGAAAAAAAGAACGAATGAACATCGATATAATATCAGATACATGAAATCTCAAAAGAGTAAATATAATAACCAGCGGGAAAAACTCATCTTCTCCATGGATGCAAGTTTAAATATGAATGTCTTTTCAAAGAAAGTTGCGAAGTCCTTTTACATCGGCGAAATCTGAATTGAAATGATTGTCTCTCTCTCTCTCCCAAAAGTTTGGGAGATTCTTATCTTATGTAACCATCAAAGAAATAGTTTTTAAGAATTATTAAATAATATTTTATTAATATTAATTTCTAGCACACGGCAACAGTTTTTAATTGGTAATCCACCGACTGTCACGTACTTTGTATTCCATTCCTTTGAATTTCTTGTTGTAAATATTTCAGTACGAAATATTTGTACCTTTATTTCATTAAAGTTAATTACTGTGGTAAGTGTGTAATTTATTATTTATAGTTATGCCACAAGTACCTTTAAAGATTAAACTTATTTTTCTTGCTAGTAGATCTAAGTTGAATTTATGGAGTCCTGCCTGTACCACCCACCCCCAAACATTCTAGTTTCCCTGACTTTGTACTTCCAAACTCTCACTGAATAACACTTTCTCATTACTCCTGACACCAAATCCATTTAGATGCAAACCATCCACTCCATATCACTCCTTCCTTTCATCAAATTTACTCCACAAAGTCCACATGATTCCTACTGTGCAATCTATGCACTGACTCACTCGTGATCAGAACTTTTTGTCTCAGCTCACCTCTATTACATCGTGGAAAACACTCGCAACTTTTACTTTCTCACTCTTCTTTTTCACATGTACTAGTAACTCTTTCATGTCTTCTTGCATACCACACTTGTCACCTACTGAATCATTCATACCAGCCAAAATAAACACCTCTTTCACCTTAACTCTCTACATCCTTATAGCATCACTGACATCCTTAATCTCAGCTCCAGAAAAACACGATTTCGTCACATTCTCCTCAAAGACTACCCATATCAATGAATTACCATACAAAATCAGATCTTTATTTTTGCACTTGTGCTCTTTCATGCTCTGCTTTCTCTCCCCTTTCTTTCACTTCTGTGTCATTTATACCATTTGGCAGGTGTTTCTCCAACCATTCAATTTCACATTTTGTTCCATGAAGAACCCCATGTAAGTGCATTATCCTTTCCATTACCATCTGATCATTCTTTTCATTTTCCACTGTGCCACTTCTACAGTCAGCCATACCTGCAACACTAACTACGCCAATCACATTATCCTGTATTTCATTTTTAAGTCAATGCTATCACTCTTCTTACTCTCTTCACACTTATTACATTCGCTCATGAAACATTTTTGATAAATACGTTTCCCAGTTTCATTCTCTTTCCAAAAATCTCACAAGCCCCTTTCTTCAAAATTCCAAAACGACTAGCTTTTCTTTTACTTTTTTCATTTGCTTTCTGAAAGAATTCAAAAAAATTTCTCCACTTCTCTGCTAGAAAACCTTCCATGAGACTAGAGGTACAATTAGGTTTCACTGTTCAATTTCCCATATCACTCTGCTTGAAATGGTCTGCCACTCAAACCTTCATGTTTAGTATACAGCTTACACATTTAGAAAAAAATGCAGAATTTTATTAAAAAAAATACTCCAATATATTTCATCCAATGTAACATGGACATCATTAAAGGAGAAAGACTACTAACTACGTTCAAAACATGAATCATAACAATGAGTCATGTAGCATGTGCTTACTACCTTGTGTCTCGGTTGAGAGTTAAAAGGAACAATTTAAGTTTGATCAGATTAAAAAAAAACAAGCAAACAAACAAACAAAAAAACATTATACAAGTTAATAATAATTACTTACCAAACATGTCAGGGCAGTTAATGTTTAGACAATTTTGTAGCATTTCATATTTCAAGGAAAATACGATCAAATCTGAATCTACTATACTGAAGAATCATTATCTGGTTCTAAAGAATTCTGTATCTAGCATGAGAATCAAGGTTGGACTTGTCAGATTCCAAAAATGTTCTTTGGACTAACCCCTAAGGGGGGGGGGAGTGAGGAGAGAGCCTCTCACCATATTTGGAATTCCTTTCTTCATCTGTCCAATATTAGCAATTCAAGAACATATTCACAAAAACGTTGAAACTTCAGAAAACTGTGTGAGGGTTTTATTTTGTGAGGACATTATTCCATCCTATTAGTTCACTATGGTCTTAGAGTCAACTGAAAGGATGACTGGAGAGCAATATCCCAGGCAGAAAAGGCCAATTCAAAGTGATCACTTACATAAGGTTTCACTTGAGTACCGGTCATCTCTGGATTTTAGTTTCAATTAGCTCGTGGTTGTTCAGCTGCATGAGCCTGCTGAATAAAGGAAAAGAGATAGGCTACATAATTATGTAAAGGCACTGAGGCCCCTTTCCACCTATCCTATTATCCATCTACCTCTTCTTTCTCCTAAACCATTTGATTCTCTTGTACCTCTATAGGCCTATGATGAACATCCCATTACTTTTTCACCTCAATAAAGGTTGAAATCAGTCTGGGTAGTGACCCTACCTTCATGCATAACATTATGCACATCCAAAAAGGTGCTTGGCATTATGGAATACTAAAGCAGCTGATGTGAAGTCATTAGCCTATGAATGCAAGTAGCCCAAATTATGAAGATATTTCATGCATAAACTTTATTTGCTCACATTTGGATAAAGGATTAAACAAGAATATACTTTCTTGGAAAGTATAATTTAATAAACTGAAGATAGAGAATGGAAAGGTTTCAAGGAGATGCATCCCCAAGAAGGCTCAAAACAGAGGAAATTCATGAATGAATGAAAGTATATTAAACCTGTTCAACAAAAGAAAACTATCATCTTTAAACAAGATGATAAGGAAAGCATGCAGAGAGAATAAAGAAAACATGGCTTAATAATAAGTGCAAGGAAACAGATCTAGAAATAAACAAGCTTGAGCACCAGAAAATAAAAGAAATGAGGAAAAAGAAAGTGAATGATCCACAGCACTTTTCGATCATGATGACAAAGTGTTATTTGAAACAGAAGAAGTTAAGAAAGAATGAGTTAAATACATTTCAGAGCTTTTCAGAGATGAGGAGAGAGAAACAATACCAGAGTTTAACAATCTTGAAGACAATCCTCCACTATTATAATATATATAAATATATTATAAATTAGTTTAAATGACTGATACCGAGAAATAAAGAGGTGACATGGTTTATTTAAAAAGATACTACTAGTTTACTAGTTTCGTTGAATGGATCAACTTCTTCAGGTATCACAATCAAAGAAATATACAAAAAATAACAGAGACTTAAAAATTGAATTAACAGTACTAGCACAAAACTAGTACTGTTGACTACGTGCTGTCATGAGTGTGCCAGTATTGAACAGAGGCAATGTGTGCATCAATACTGTGCACTCGTGACAGCACATAGTCAACTTTTATTTGGAACTCAAGCTCGCATTACTGTTTTCAAAATGTACTACTGTCTTTTGTACTAGTATTGTTAATGCAATTTTTAAGTCTCTGTTATTTTTTGTATATTTCTTTGATTGTGATACCTGAAGAAGTTGATCCATTCAACGAAGCTAGTAAACTAGTACAGGAATATCTTGTATAGCGCGGTTTTGAACAATGCAGGTTTTATTATTACATACATACACTAACATTGTCAACACTGACCGGCGACTCCCGGGCACCGCAAGTGACAGTCGAGAGCCACGTTTATGCAGTAGTTATTCGATTGGTTCTCACGTAGGCACGTTCTTTCCCCGGCATTTTATTATTTACGTTAATATTAGTATTTAATATTTTTTTATTATTTAAGTATGAGTGAAAAGAGACGAAACAAACAAGACACTGTTGGAGTAACAAAAAAAAAACGCAAGTGGTTGACATTAGAGAAGAAACTTGAAATTATAAAACGAAGATGTTTTATAATTTCAAGTCACGAAAATGGTGCTTCATTTGCTAAAATAGCACGTGAGAATTCAATGAATGAGTCATCTGTATGAACAATTATTCAGAGCAAAGAAAAGATTAAACAACATGGAATGAGCACCGCTTCTTATATGTCAAAAGTGATCACGAGAACTCGATCTTCTACAATGGAAAATATGGAACGCCTTCTAATGATCTGGATTGAAGATTGTAATAAGAAAAAGATTCGTTTGAGTCAAATGATAATCCAGGAAAAAGCAACAAGTCTATATGACAAAATAAAAGAAAATGAAAGCGAAAATGAAGGCGGTACAACCAGTGCAACTTTTATAGCAAGTCGCGGGTGGTTCTACAGTTTCAAAAAGTGTATGGGACTCCATAAGAATCCAAGGTGAAAGCGCAAGTGCTGACACTAAAACTGCAGAATTATTTCCCAATGAATTGAAGGAGCTTATTGAGAAGGAAGGCTATACAGATGATCAAATTTTTAATGCTGACGAGACTGGCTTGTTCTGGAAAAGAATGCCATCGTGCACATTTCTAGCAGAGAAGGAAAAAACACAAGCTGGGTATAAAGTCAAAAGACCGATTGACACTTTTACTAGGAGGTAATGCATCAGGTGATTTAAAATTGAAGCCACTGCTAGTGTACAGAGCAGAAAACCCAAGAGCTCTTAAGGGCTTTACAAAGAACAATTTACCTGTTCATTGGCGTTCGAATAAAAAAGCGTGGGTGACTCGTTCATTTTTCAAAGACTGGTTTAAAACTTGTTTTTGCCCTGAAGTTAAAAGCTATTGTAAAAAGAATTCCTTTTAAAAATTTTCTTTTATTAGACAATGCCAGGCCATCCAACTCTATTGACTGCCTTAGATGAAAATGTCAAGATTCATTTTTTCCCTCCAAACATCAATTCTGCAGCCGATGGATCAAGGCGTTATCTCCACTTGCAAGGCTTACTATTTAAGATGAACTTTTGCTCAAGCTATTAAAGCTGCAGCAGAAGAAGATTCTTGGAGTGAATTTTGGAAGAAATTTAACATAAAAGATGCCATTCAAAATATTTATGAATCTTGGCAAGATGTAACTCAAAGCACCACGAGAGCTGTGTGGCATAATATCTTGCCGCATTGTTCAAAGGACTTTGTTGCTTTTGTGACACAGAAATCTCAACAGAAATTGTGCAGATGGACAAAGATCTTGGTTTTACAAGTTTCGATTGTAACAATGTGAACAAATGTATTGATTCTCATTCAAATAATCTGGATGATGAAACCCCTTTTGGAGTTGTAACAACAACGAGCCTATGAAGTAGAAGAAGATGAAGATGACCCCCACTGATGTCATGGTTGATGAATTTTCCTTTGCTGACCTTTCAACTTTTGTGAGAAAAATCGACGAAGCTTCCGACTTTCTCATAAATGCCGACCCAAATTTGAAAAGAAGAATCAAAGTGAGACAAAGTCTCAATAATGCCATCAAATGCTAAGATCTAGTACTTGAAGAGACAAAGAAGACAAGGATGGTTCAACGAACACTAAAAGACTACTTTAGTAAAAAGTAAATTATTGCACGGTAAAACTAAAGCAATATTTGTTTTGTTTTCTATAACTTTTATATCAGATTAAAAGGATTTTATTTGTTATTCAGTTAATAAAAATAACGTTTTTTTTTTTCATTTTTAAAGATTTTTATTATCCTAAATTTTTGTAATAAACAAATTCAATCGAAAACCTTTATAAATAGACCTTGAACAACGCAGTTTTGCATAGCGCGGACTCTTCTTGGAACCAATTAACCGCACTATACAAGGTATTCCTGTGGTATCTTTTTAAATAAACCATGTCACCTCTTGATCTCTCGGTATCAGTCATTTAAACTAATTTATAATATTTTCTACTGAGTAAAAATGAACAATCACAATATATATATGTGTGGATATGTTCCTAATGAACTCAGGAACTACTTTCAACAGTTGTTGAAAGTTTTTTCACTTGGTTGTAATTTAAATTAAATTTGCCAAGAAATTATACTATTCTTGTTCAGTCCTTTATCCAAGTTTAAGCAAGTTTTTTAGCTTTATAAATATCCCCAAAAAAAGCTGGACAGCAGTTAAATGTAAAATTACAGACTATTAAGCCTAATGAGCAATGTAACAGAAAATTGCTATTATATTGGAAAAAATAAAATAAACATGAAAAATAAATATGAAATGAAACAAAAATGTGGATTTATGATAAACAGGAACATGAGAGAGTATCTTCAATATCAGAATGATAAAGCATTTGATAGTGTTTACCATAAGAAATTCAAGGAAACATTAATAAAGAAAAGGATAGACAGGAATGACATATTCTTGTTTAATTCTTTATCCAAGTGTAAGCAAACAAAGTTTGCATGCAAGTATCTTTTCAACTTAGTTCCTTGTATATAGAGTCTACTGACTTCACATTATACCAAGGCAATTAATGTGAAGTCAGTAGCCTCTATATACAAGTAACCTGGTTGTGAAGATACTTCCACATGCAAACTTTGTTTGCTTAAACTTGGATAAAGGACTGAACAAGAATAGTATAATTTCTTGGCAAATGTAATTTAAATTATAACCAAGTGAAAAAACTTTCAACAACTGTTGAAAGTAGATAACAGTTTTTTTGTCATGACCCTGTGTTTTTGGAAAAGTCTTTGGATATTAAGCTAAGGTCTTTTACAGAAAAGTTCTTTAGATTTCAATACTCTTGTTCTTACTAGGCAATACTAGTTTTGTCAAACATTATTTGGAGTTTCTAGTTTTATTAATTATGATGAATTTAATAAAAAAAACAATTCCCCTCCCCATGTGATGAGACTATTACAGTGAATGGTTGACCAAATTAGCAATACTTTGGTATACTAGTGTGTATTGTAATGTAGCTTTTTTGGTGTGTGTGTATGCATGCCTGCATATACCTTAATGCAAGCAGTCACCATAATGAATGCTAATTACTGTGTAGCAATGAAAAGAAGCAAAATGGAATGCTGAGAACAAACTGCCTCCAGCCTCAATCAAGTCTCTACTGAAGTTACATATATTTAAATAGAGATCACATGACAGTATCTAATGCAATCAAAATGTTTTTCCTCATAAACCATTTATAGAAAAGAATACCATTTATTAGCCAAAGCTTCTCTTATCTCATTACTTAATTTTCAAAGTTTAGTTTATAAAATCAAAGAGAAAAGTTTGGTTATACTGTATTATAATAAAACACAGAAAATTAGAAAACTACAGCAGAGTTGTAAACACAAATCAGTAAAAAAAAAATATATATATATAAAAAAAATACATATTAAATTGATTTGCTAAGGTAAACGTAATTAGAAAACATTAAGAAAAGAGAGCCATGTGCAATGCACATTGTGTAGAGCAAGACAGCAGCTACTTAAGAGACTCAAATTTAGAATTTCTGGGAGACCATTACTGTATGAATTTTGTATTATTATCTACATTAGAATGAAATAATATAAAATTAAATACCACAGTTAAATGAGGTTCCTTTAAACAAATAGAAGAAAACTACATTCAAGTTACAAAATAAGTTGCTGGAGCAGAATATAAAACAAAATTGCTGAAAGTTATAGGCAGATGACGAACAGCATGGCTGTGAAGAATGGTTCAGAAGATATGGCAGCTTGAATTAACTGAAGTATGGAGGAAAGGTATCATAACCTTTGTCTGGAAAAAGAAAGGAAATTCAAAGGATGTGATTTATACTATCAAACTACATTTCAACATATTATCCAAAGGAAAAAAAAAAAAAAAGAGTATACAAACTTTATGAAACTACAGGCAGTCCTTGACAACCAACAATTTGATTTTCAAAGATTCACCAACTTAATGCTCCATAATTTTCATAATTAATACCATTAAAATCATTCATAACAACCTATTTATCCAATGCTGGAACATATTTACTGAAGACTTGCCAATGAAACCATTATGTTTCTCACCATGATGCTGTGTGTTAAGCAAATAAGCCATTCCCAAGTCTGATGCTATGATAACAAGTTACATTACTTCTTTTTAAGGAGGGAGGGGGGGGGGATTTTTGGCATTTCAAGCTAAATTTCCTCTTCATCATGTCTGAAAAAAAAGACACCAATGATGTTTCTGTCTGGATGTTCTCAGCTGCTCTCAGTCAAGTGCAAACATAATGGCACAAACAATTAGAATTACAATGGACACAGAAAATCTTTCCATAATATCAGGATAGAAGTTAAAATCAGTGTTATATGCCTTATATGGCTAATTAAAATCCAGGTCAAAATGTTTTTCAGGTCTTTTCAATGACATTAAGAAACTATAATGAGGGGACTATGGGATAAATCATTTTAATGCTAACACTGGTTGTTTTATATGGTTTTCAAGTAGGGAGTAAATTTCAGAATTTAAAGCAACAATTATGTATCAGACCCTGGTCAAGAACTCTAACACAATTTATAGTTTATTAATCTATGATTTGTTATCTGATCCTTAAATGGAGAATGCACTATGTTGGATAACTGAGGACTGCCTGTATACTGATATGTTAAAACATACAAAAACATGCACGCACGCACGCACGCACGCACGCACAGAGAGAAAGAGAGAGATGCAGAACAGTATTTCAATATTTGGGATACTTCTCTGAAATTTTCTTAATTGAAAAAATTATAAATTATTACTTTCTATTAAATCTGTAGGTTCAGTTTTATAGATTTACTGACTTTCTAGGTGTAAACTATAAACTAATATTCCAAAATAATGGATTTTGAAATGTCAAGGTGCCTTCAATATGGTGGTAGGGTTTCTTCCTGAGACTTCCCAGGAGCATTCATAATTTTAAAATTCGATTCCAGGAATACTATAAATATTTCCTGAGAAATTCAAAAAAAATTTTTTTAATAATATTGGGGAGAGAAAAAAATTAACATTTTTTAAAAAATAATCTTGGTAAAAAAAAAAACCTAAGAATGTTTTCAATAATCTCATTTGATTATAAAAAAAATCTCTACCGAGTTCACTTTATAACCTTTGTTCCTTCATGCATGTCTACTCATACGAAGAGTGAAATAAAGGTTAGTAAAAAAAGAAGTATTTGTTAATAATCATATAATTATTAATAATTATTTTTGAATAAAAACTAACTTCACTGTAGCTTAACAGTGAATGAAACAAATGAGGGATGTTAGTCGTATTTAAAAAACATTCCAAAAATCAGACTGTTGTCAAATGTGTTCTGAAGCAGTGCAATGCAAAGTATCATCATCAACAAATGGACTTCATTGTCATTTTGAACAAATTCATGGCAGGAAAAGAATGAAAAGCAGTGAAGATGATCAAACACCATCCACTAAAGCCAGAAGTGCATGAATCAGTTGCTAAGTTGCTAAACTGGAAAGTTCAGCAGAGGGTCAGGTTATAGTCAGATGTGTTATGAGGTAGCAGTGAAAACAAAAAAAGAAAAAAGTTTGTGTTATTATTTATTACAGTTTTTACTTTAAATGACAGGGAATCTAAGCTAGATACAACATATAGTCGGTGGGTAGTTTGCAGTTGGGAAATTTGTACTTAAACATAATATTTCAGTATAGTTGTAGTATTCTTTGTGAGCTTTTAAATAATAGCAGCAGCCACAACTAAATTTGTCAGTGGCTTATCACCAAGTCTACCTCCATTTATGGAATACATTTTGCACAGCATACTAAGAGATTTTGTGTTATGCAGCACTTGTGGCATGCATGCATCTCCACTGTTAAAAATGTGGCAGGTGAGAGATTGGAGAGAGAGCACGTCTGTGCAAAATGTAGAAAATGTAAAGAACTTTGTGATTTAGAAATTAGCATAAAGGACATTAGCAGTGTCTGAGGAGAGAAAGCAACAATATGCAAGAGATTATTTGCATTTGAACGAGAAAGGATGATGATATTTTGTCCATCTAGAGAGAATGTTGTTCTATGAAAGTCAGTGTATAAATGCAGAGAATGGAATTATCAGGGTGGATGGCATTTGTGGCATGAGTTGGCATCTTGTGGGAATAGTAACTTGAGAGAAGGGAGGAATGCATTGTGTAATGCTGAATTCAGTGAAGCCTCAAGTAGATAATAATAGATATAGAAACAGAGGCAATGCTTTGATTCTTTATATGGAATTAAAGGGGATGAATTGGTGGTGCTGATAGCATCAACCTATCCAAAGGCGATCGGGAGCTCCGAGACATGGTTGACGGAAGATGTTATACTGACATAGGAATAGAAGTAGAAGGGTATAGCATTTTTTGATAGAATAGCAAGGGCAAATACAATGGTGAAGTACTGCTTATGATAAGTGATGAGTTATGTCCTCTCAGAGTGGACGATTTGGAGAGCAATGGCACTAATGTTTTTTGAAAGCATATGGTATGAGGTAAAGAGGGGAAGGACAGGATATTTAGTGAGATGTTGCTATAAGCCAGGGAACATATAGGGTGAAGATCAGGAGATATTTAGGTAGATGAGACTGAAAAGTGAAAAGGGAAAGAGAAAATCTTGTTTTTAGAGAAATTTGTGCCATAATTCTATACAATATATAAAATGTTTACTTAAAAACAAAAGGTAAAAGTATTATTTATTAAATATATGCCATATATTTCAATCGGAAATTAACAGACCATTTTCAGTGGCTTAAAAATAGTTGGTACAAGGCAGAATGAAAACAACTGATTTATTCGAAATAGAATAAGTAGTGTGATGTTAAATTGCCAATAGTGCTATGCTTTAACTGAAGAAAAGGTTAATCAAAACATTGTTAAAATAAATTGCATGTATATATAAAACTTATAATATCACTCAACAGATCATCAGATACAGGTAACATCTAGTTGGTTTCTTAAGACACCATTCTTGGTTTTAATAGTAAGTGAAAAAAAAAAAAAATTAATGATGTGTTATTCTAATTAAATTTTCCCATATTTTTGATAAGGATAGGCAGTCATTCCGATTCAAGTTAGGGTAGTGAGCATGGCTTCAGCCCTCTCCTTAAATAATCATTCAAATTTGTGCCGGCATCTATGTAGAAGGCGTGTTTCAGACCAAAGAATGTTGTGGTCTCTCTATTCTGTATTGAGCTAATCCAGATTTATTGGATTTTTTGTGGAAAATAAATAACTAATGTTCTTGTATTCTTTTTCTATTGAGCATCCAGATTGTCTAAAGTAGGAAAGATGGCAGTCACATGGAACTTGGAATACACCTGGAAGAGATATTAGGAGAGCATTTATCTTTAGAAGAGGTGAAATTAATTTAGCATTTATTAATAGGAATAAAAGTTGCTACTAAATCATATTTCTTCAGAATTCTTGAAATCAGTTCTGAAATGCTGGAGAAGTATGGGATTGGAACTCAATGTACTGATTCCTTGTTGTTTGGGTTAGGTTTTGTAGGAGTCAAACAGATGTTGTGTAATCCTTTCTGAGAAGCTATTTAATTTCATATATTGTTTGATATTTGAGAATTTTTCCTGTAAATGATGGGGAGTTAAACAATTAGTCTTAACTTGTTGAATTAAACATTTTATGATTTCCTATCTCCTCCAAAAGCACCTCTATAGCGCAATTGGAAGAAAGACAGTATGTCTTTCTTCCAATATCGATTAGAAAAGGCCTAAGTTCGATTCTCGTCATGAAGGGAGGAATCTTTCTATGGACTTTTTCAATTGAAAGTGAGTTAGCCGATCTCATATGGAGGTAGCAGGGTTTTTTCTCCTGGAAACTCGGGTTTTTCATCCCGCATTACAAACAAATTGGTCCTTCAGAACACGTAATTTACAGAGAAAAAATAATTGTTGTGGTGGTGGTGGGCAGTAGATGGCGCTGATGTAGTTGATTGGTAGTAGAGGTGGAGATAGAGAGGTGTACAGTAGGTGTCCTCCTACAATGTCTTCGGACTCCTTGGAGGTGTCACGAATAATAATAATAAATAATAATCTTTTGAGAAGGATGATGTGCAGATTTCTGAAGAATGTGTAATGTCCAGTGAAAATGGGTTTTCTATACTGATATTGCTAGATTACTAGATGGTAAGCAGATGAGAAGAATGTCTTCTTCCTTTTCCCCTTGCGGTATCGAGGGTTTTCTATTCATTTAACTGCAACCATACACAAGGATAAGGTGGTTAGCCCTATGCCTCCAGGAGTATCCTATGCTTGTAGAAGCGTTCTGTTCTCAAGGCCAGTTTGCCTGCTTGCAGGATGAAAACCCTCAGATAAACTAAGGTGAAAAATCCTGCAGTCCATGCCCAAGATCAACTAACTTGGCTATGTCTGAGAAAGATCCAAAGCTCCTCACGTCAGTGATGGGAATTGAACCCAGGACACTCCTTTCCCAGGCATATGGCTGCGAAGCGCATAGACTGCATTGATTCACCTACGTATTGCATTGTTAAATATTTAGCAAACCTACTGAAATCACATGTAGGCAAGTCTCGCTCTTTTTTTAAAAAAACTTAAAATTTGTCTCAGATTTCTTAGACAAATTAAAAAAAGGTCTCCATACAACTATATGGTGAACTTTGATGTAGAATCAAGAAGAATGTCTTAAAAATGATAATTTGTTGTCTCTTTCAATTTCCATAGTGAATTTGATATGAGGATGTAAAGAATATATAGTAGCTAAAAATGTTGGCAAGATATCTATATTGTGATGCCCCACTCCAAAAATGTTGTCTATATATCTAACCCAAAATGAAGGTTGAGGGTGTATAAATGAAAAAAGGATGTCTTCTAAATGCTCTAAATAAAAGCTGGCTAAAGCAGGAAAGAGTGGACTTCCCATGGCAATTCCTTCTACTTGGTTGTAGAATTTGTATTAAAAAACAAAGTATCCAGAATGCATCATGAATTCAAACAGTTTTACTATATATCTTGTGGGAATATTTCAGAAAGTAGTTGTAAAGTCTCTTTGAGAGATACATTTGTAAATAGGGATTCTACATCAAAGCTCACCATAAGATCAGAAGGTTGTAAGGAGACATTTTTTAATTTGTCTAAGAAATCTGAAGACTTTTTAAAAAAAAGAGTGAGACTTTCCCATATGTGATTTCAGTAGGTTTACTAAATATGTGGCAACGCAATACGTAGGTGAATCAATGCAGTCTACAATCGGACGGAGAGGAATGTCTTTCTTATGGATCTTTGGTAGACCATAGAACCTCGGTGTTCTTGCAAAATACATTTTTAACCTTTCTAATGGTGTCTGCACATAAACTTATAAATTGCAGGCCAACAAATTATCATTTTTAGACATTCTTCTCATCCACTCACAATCAGATAATTTAGCAACATCAGCTAAATTTCCCACTTTCACTGGACATTACATTTTTCAACAATCTGACCATCATCATCCTTCTCAAAAGACAGGAATCATCATCTTCTTCTTCTTCTAACATGGATTTTAAGCCAGGTAGCCTGTTCCAGTCTCATGCTATCTCTTTCTTGGTTTTCTGATTCTTCTTTTTCAACTGATTTTATATCTGTATAATATTTTTGGTAGTTACTGTTGTCCATTCAATATAAATGTTCCATCCATTTTTGTTTATACTGTCTTATGCAGTAATTAATTGGTTTATATTCAGGGATTGTAAATTTTTTCATTTGTTTTATGGCACTTGGTAAATCCAGCTGTTTTTCTGAGAAATTTCATTTCTGCTGTTTGAATTTGTTTTTCATCTTTCCTTTTTATGGTCCACGTTTCGCTCCCATATAGTAGAGTTGGTTTTGACAAGACATTATATAGTCTGATTCTAGTGTGTTTTTGTACTAGGGATGGCTTAAATACATTATTTATTATGCCATTTACTTTGATAGTTTGATATTTTAATGCCTACGTCTTTTTCTTCTTTGTATGATAAATCACATCCCAAGTATTTGAAAGTATTTACTTGCTCTAACATTTTATTATCTATCACTATTTTACTTCCTATTGGGTTTTCTCTTTTGAATGCCATTATTTTTGCTTTTTCTTGAGATACAGTCATATTATATATTGTTTTGAGATATCATTTAATGATCTTTGTAAATCATCTTCTGATGTAGCTCATACTATTTGATCATCTGCAAATAGTAGTGTATCTATCTTCATTTGTGGGGTTATTTGTATATCAAATGGATTATACTGTTTCCAGAATGTTATAATTTTATTTATATATATATATAATGAAAAGCAGAGGTGAGAAGGTACATCCTTGTTGTACTCCTCTTGATATATCGTTCCATTCCGAGATGTGTTCTAATTTAACTGCTATTTTATTTCCTGTATATATTTCTTGAATGGATTGTAAAAGTAAGTTTGTTTGGTAGATTTAAATCGTTTAGTATTTTAAACAATTCTTGTCTACTAATTTTGTCAAAGACTTTTTCATAATCAATGAAGGCCATGTATTTCTTTTTGAAATTCTCTTTTCTATTAATAATTTTAGAGTAAAAATTGGATCTATGCAAGATCGGCCTTTTCTGAAACCATTTTGTTTCTTCTAGTAGTTTGTCCTCTACTAGCTATTTAGCTTCTCTTTTAATATTCCTCCATATATTTTATATCCTGTATTTAGCAGACTAATTCCCCTATAGTTATTGCAATTGTCTTTATTTCCTTTTTTATAGATTGGAATAACCAGTCTTTTTTTCCCAAGAGTTAGGAGTTTTTCCAGACATCCAAAAGAATATTAAAAAATTTCAGAAGTCTTTCGTTATATTTTTTACCTGCAATTTTGTAAAGCTCTATATTAATTTATATTGTCTTCTTTTGGTGTTTTCCTAATTTTCATCTTCTTTATTGTATTTTTCAGTTCTAACATTGCGATATTTTCTGTTAGGTCATTCTTTGTTTTGGAAAATTTTATTTCATTGTTCTCATCTGTCTAGAGATTTTGGAAATAGGTCACCCATTCCTAAATCTATTGTTTGTAATTTTATCTTTTCTTTTATTTCTTTATTCATGTATTTTGTTACTTATAGGTTTTTGGTTGCAGCTTAAATATATCATTTTCTAGTACTGTTATGAAATTGTTCAATCTCTATCTTTCTCTCTGTTTTTTCCTTACTTCTCGTTTTACAATTGTGTTGTTTCTTTTATACCCTATTTCTACTTCTATTGTTTTGAAATTTACCGATTACTGGTAACTGTCCTTTTTTGTTTTTATTATATTTTCTATTTCTTTGTTCCAGTTTTGTAGTCTTCTTTTTCTAATCCATTTGAGCTTTATTCCTAAGCTTTCTTTCTTTATTCAATGAACTAAGACTAACTGTTCAACTTCTCATCACTTACAGGAATAACTCTCAAATATCAAACAATATATGAAATTAAATGGCTTCTCAGAAAGGACTACACAACATCTGTTTGACTCCTACAAACCTAACTCAAACAACAAGAAATCAATATGTCAAGTTCCAATCCCATACATCTCTGGCATTTCAGAACTGATTTCAAAAATCCTGAAGATATATGATTTAGTAGCGACTTTTATTCCTATTAATAAACTCTCAACATATTTACCCTCTTCCAAAGATAAACGCTCTTCTATGCCTCTTCCAGGAGTATACCAAGTTATATATGACTGCCATCTTTCCTACTTCGGAAAAAATGGATGCTCAATAGAAAAAAGAATACCAGAGCATCAATCATATGGTTTCCACAAAAAATCCCAAAAATATGGATTTGTTCAATACAGAATACAGATGCACCACAACATTTTTTGGTCTGAAATATGCCTTCTACATAGATGCCGGAAAAATTTGAATGATTATTTAAGGAGAGTGCTGAAGCCATGCTCACTACCCTAACTTGAATCGGAATGACTGCCTATCCTTATCAATAATATGGGAAAATTTAATTAGAATAACACATCATTAATTTTTTTTTCACTTACTATTAAAACCAAGAATGGTATTTTATAACCACATAAGGTCTTAAGAAACGAACTAGATGTTACCTGTATCTGATGATCTGTTGAGTATGATATAAGTTTTATAATTATTATTATATATATATGCAATTTATTTTAACACTGGTTTGATTAACCTTTACTTCAGTTAAAGCATAGTGCTATTAGCGATTTAACATCACACAGCTCATTCTATTTTGAATAAATCAATGCTTTGCATTATACCTTGTAGTAACTGTTTTTTTTTTTTAAGCCACTGACAATGTTCTGGTAATTTCAGAATGAAATATATGGTAATATATTAATAAATAATACTTTAACCTTGTGTTTTTGAGTATATATATTGTATGGGAATAGGAAACTACACACGAGGGTGGTCTGAAAAGCTCTCAGCCTCACAATGAAAAAACGAATTTATAATTTCAAAATCAGATTTATTTTTCAACATAATCTCCCTTAAGACTAATACATTTATTCCAGTGATGCTCCAGTGCCATTCTCCCATCCCTGTAGTGGTTCTCAGCAAGATCTGCAAAATACCCCTGTACAGCTGCAATCACCTCTTGATTCGAAGAAAAAAGCTGACCAGCGAGGAAAAGTTTTAGTTTTGGGAAGAGATAGCAGTCAGAGGGAGCCAAATCTGGGGAATAGGGTGATGTTCCAACAATTCATAGTGCAGATCCCTTAATTTTCCCATTTGCCAAAACACCTTTGTGGGCAAGTGCATTGTCCTGATGAAAGATCATTTTTTTCTTCTGAAACCAGGTCTTTTCTCAAGAATTTTTTCGTCTAGTCTGGTTAAAAGATCAGAATAATATTGCCTGGCTATTGTTTTACCTTTTCAAGATAATTAATAAACAAATAAACTTTAGCACCCCAAAACACCGATGCCATGACCTTTCCTGCTGAAGGAACCGACTTTGTCCTCTTTGGCGCTGAACAACCGGCTTCTGTCCACTGTTATGACTGCTGTTTGAATTCTGGTGTCAAGTGCATCAATTTATTACTATGGACAAAGTCTCGTCCATAGTAATAAATTGATGCACAAAATCAGTTTTATTCTTGTTAAAATGCTCCAAGCAATGTTCAGAGATTTTCATGCGAGTGCATTTTTGATCTACTGTGAGCACGTGGGGCACTCATCTAGCATAAAGCTTTTTCATTTGCAATTCTTCATGCAAAATATATCCTACATGTTCTTTTGAAATGTCTATAGTCTCATAAATTTCACGCACTTTGACTCACCGGTTATCCAATACCATATCCTACACTTGATCAATGATTTCTGGTGGTGTTCACTTTTTGGACATCCTTCTTCATGTGGATCATCTTCAAGGCTGGTACAGCCATGTTTAAACTCGGCAGTCCATTTCTTAATTGTCAAAAACAAAGGAGAAGAGTGCCCATAAACTTTTATTAACTTTGAATGAATTTCTTTTGGCATTAAACCTTCTTTCACAAAGAATTTTATAACCGCACGATACTCAATTTTATCCATTTCAAGGGATACACACAACACTTTTGCTTCAGACAACTGTATAAAACAACAAACTACTTGATAGAATGACTTGCAATTTCACATGGATGCCTATGACAGATGTACCAACTTAGGAAAAAAAAAAATCTTGCCAATAGTGTTGCCATCTATGGTCGAGGCCAAGAACTTTTCAGACCACCCTTGTATAGTAGTAAGGGAATGGAATTTCTGGAATTCTTGAGGGACAAATGTCTTAGGCAACATGTAGTAGAAGGAACACAAAGTTCAAGAGTTCTGATTATAACCGAGATAGTATCTCTTTCTCGAAGTGGAGAGAGTGACCATGTGGTTTTGACCTGGAAGATGAATAGACATGCAGGAGTATCAAAGAGAAAGGAATGTATGTGGAATTATAAGGCAGGTAATTATAACAGTTTAAGATATCAGCTTGAGACAGTTCCACAGATGGAGGAACGGGAAGGGCAAGATATCATCAGTACTTGGGAACTTATTAAGGAATATTTATTAGCAGCAATAGAAAGTTGTATACTATGCATGAAGATGAGAACACAATTTGGCGTAAAGTAGGTGACAAACAATATCAAATGAGAACTGAAGGTAAAAAGAGGTTATGACTAGTATGGTAAATAAGTTAAAACTGGAATAGGAGAAAATATTGGCCCAGAGATCCAAAGAAAATTCTAAGGAATTCTTTCTATATGTGGCCAGTAAGAGGAGAAATGATTGTGGAAAAATGACAATGTTAGATAAAATGGGAATAGAGTGACTGATGCAAAGGACATAGTGGAGTTGTTCAATGAACACTTTATTATGGATATTTCATCCCGGAGAAGTAGGTTTTAATACTGGAGGGATAGGGAAGGTTCGAGATTTAGAAGTGCAAGAGAGCGTGTTTCAAATACTGAGTCCTCTGGACAGGGCCAGCGGCAGATTAGATTGCACCCTGAGGCAAACAAATATTGCTCCTGATGGATTATAAGACAAAAATATAGGAAAATCTCAAATTGCTATTTTGTTTTTATTACAAGAGAAAACATTAATGCAAAATGATTACATAATAATATTAATTAAATGTTTGTTCTATGGGGATATCGCACAATAAAACTGTTCATAAGCTCTTCTAAATTTAAATTATAAGCTATGTCCATCTGTATCTGTATAGTTGCTAGACCAACCAATCTTTCTTGGGTTATTCCCAGTGGCCTAGCTAGGGGGAGCGGAGGGGGCGGTCTGCCCCGGGCAGCACTTTAAACCATTTTGAACTTTTGCAGTTAATTCTAAAATACAGTCTCGAGAATTCATCCAAATATTGTAATGCAACTGCTGTAAGTGTTGCTAGTTTATTATTATTATTATTATTATTATTACCCCAAGCCCTCATGGAGTCAAAGACTCATCTGAGAGGTACCTTTATCACACACACATCTCATCATACCGTGCCATAAACACACTCAAACTCCTTGCAGACACCACACTCTCAAGACAAGGCATTCCAATCATCCAATCATTCACAACTCTGCACTAAAAAAACCTGCCTCTCACTCCCCTACTCACACCCTCTTTATACAGTTTCCAGGGATGACCTCTGGTTCTTCCCTGATCTCCCACTATTCTCTGTACAACTTCTCCACCACTGATCTTATAACAACCCCTTACCAACTTGTAAGTTTCTATCATATCTCCCCTCTTCCTCTCTCCACCAGACTCTGCAAATTACATCTTCTCAATCTGTCCTCATACTCAACATTCCAGAGGTCAGAAACTATCTTAGTCAGTCGTCTTTGGACCCTTTCAAACATCTCTTCATTATTCTGAAAACCCGGTGACCAAATCTGGGCATAATAGTCCATGTGTGGCCTAATCAAAGCCTTATACAACGGAACAAGAATCTCCCTACTTCTACGTGTCAATGTCCTCCGCATCATTCCCAGAAGCTTTTGTGTTGTCTTCACAATTCTGACGATGTGTCCCCTAAATTTTAGATCCTTATCCACTATCACCCCCAGATCTCTTATTTCCTCTACCTCCAACAATATATTCTCACCAAGCATAAATTCTGCATCCCATCTTTGTTTTCCAAATTTTAAAACCTTACATTTTGCAGCATTGAACTCACATCTCCATTTCCGTGCTCAATCACTCAATTTATTCAAATCTTCTTGCAAGGCCACAACATCTTCGCTACTCTTTATGGTTCGTCCCAACTTTGCATCATCTGCAAACAACTGAATATCTCCATCCAAATCTTCGCCAATATCATTAATATACAAGTTAAACAGTAATGGCCCTAAAACAGACCATTTGTGAGAGGAGTTTTTTTTAAAGTAAATTTCATTAAGAATTACCTACATTACAATGAAATAGACTTATGAAATGTCATCGATGAATCTGCTAACAGAAAAGCAAGAAAAATAACATTTTAAAATGTTGAAATTAAAGTTTTACTTCAAAAATAAACATAGTGTTTTAATTTATTTCCCTATATACCTCATTTTGACTTTTTGTAGTATTTCTATGTGTATTGAGAGGGGCGGCAAACTCAGGGACCGCCCCAGGCAGCAACTGCTCTAGCTATGCCACTGGTCATTGCTGTTTGCAAACCATTTTTAATCAGTTTAAGCTTGGAAAAACTCCTTTCTGCACTTGCTACAATTCCTGTTAGCGTAGTGATGACGCCAACTGGAATGTGCTAAAGAACTGATGGCTCTGTTGACCTGGCTTTTGTATTTCATTAGGAGTTGTTAAGATCTTCAAAAAATTAGTAAGGGATCATTCCCAGCGTTGGGGAGATGAGGGCAATGTTATCCGTGAGAGTCAGCATAGATTTTTTAAGGGGCGCTCTTGTTTTAGTAATATGATTGCCGTTTATAAAAAAACTGACAACAGCAGTTGACAAGGGAAAGGCATATTAAAACTGCCAATCCCCTCAAAACTCATAACTTCAGCTTGGCCTTTAAGACTGTTCTTATTATATGCAGCCTTCTTTGTTCTGCAGACATCAGTTACTCTGCCAAGAAATACCTAAGGAACACAGAGTTCCCCATTCTTGTGTTTTTTTATCTACACAGGTCAAATAGAAGATTTGAAATAAGAAAGAACTTCTTAGCAATATGAAACAGATTCAGAGAAACTGGCACCATCATTCCTTCACACAGTTCTCTCAACAAAACACAAGGACTTATCCTAAATGATATCTTCTTGAAATTACTGATTAGATTGCTTAATATACTTGAATTCAATGTTTCAGTTAATCACCACCACTAAACTGCGCTAGAAAACAGATGACGAATGCTACATTTCACTGACTTTTCATGATTGAATCTTTATACTATAACAGTTTTTCTCAGTTTTGTATTTGAAGCTACATTTGTGGTGAAACCGGTTGATGCTTTTTTCTTAACAACCAATTAAAACTATTAATGGTTGGGCACCTCCATTGAGTCCGAAGACTCATCACGGGAGAACCAATCTATCATGCCTCCTTATACCCATTAACAGATAAAGCACTCACAACTGACTGTGGCAACCCATTCCAGTCATTCACAACTCTTGAAGCAAAAGATCTAGTCCTCACACTCCTACTAACCACACCTTTATTCAACTTACAGGGATGACCCCGTGTGCTGGTACCTCTAGCCAAGTGCTGAAACATTTCAATCGGATTTATCCACATCGATTTGGAGGAAAATTGTAGATAGGAAGTTAGTGGCGATGTATGTTTTTCATGTAGTACTATCATATCCTGTATACCCCTTGAGAGTACATATCAGGAATTTGATGATGATAATCATTTATGTACAAATTAAACAGCAATGGACCCACGACTGAACCTTGAGGCACACCACTAGTCACCTGTTTTCACCTTGATTCTGTCCCTGCACTTTTTGATATCTGTCTTAGCCACTGTCTTATCCACTTAACCAGTGTCATATCCATCCCCATTTGTTCTAATTTGAGTAACAGAGTTCCATATGGTATCTGTCAAATGTCTTTGCAAAATCCAGCAAAATCATTGTGTAACCATTTCCTTTATCCAATTCAGCTGTTACTCTATTATAAAAAATTAGTAAATTACTAAAGCATCACTGACCTTTCACAAAGCCACTTGACCCTGAATACAGTATCATATTTTTATTTACCCATTCTTGAATTCTTTTTTACCAATTTTTCTAGTACTTTTACCATTACACATGAGATACTGATTGGTCTATAATTTGCTACTGCAGTCTTAGAACCTCCCTTATGCAAGGGATTTATTTTGCCCTCTTTCCATTCCCTTGGAACTCAACCAGGGCTGAGACTTAAATCAAAGAGACTAGTCAAAGGCATCGCCAGTTCCCTCGCATAATCCTATCAACAATACTTGTCAAATTGAAAATTTGACAATTTTTTTTTTTTTTTTTACCTTACAATTCTATCTATGAAAGGTTACAAGTCTATATATAGATTGAGTGATTCAAAAATCACATAGCTATTGGGGATACAATAATTTAGACTGCAAAGGTACTTTTTCAAATCATTAGATGTCAATCATTTTTTTTCCAAAAGATGAAAATCACTGTTCCCAAAACATTTACAGGTATTTACGTCAAAGAGGAATTCAAATATGCAAATACCAGAATAGCTAACCACAATTCAAAATACAAGGGAAAAAAAAAAAAAATATATATATATATATATATATATATATATATATTTTTTTTTTTTTTTTTTTTTGCTCGTCTGTAATCATCAAGGTGAGGAGGAAAATGAATAAGACAAAAATGCATTTTCAAACGGGGGGGGAGTGAAGAAGACCATTACAAGATTTTTGCAATGCTCATAGGAAGTTTTCTTCATTTGGTTATAATTTAAATTAAACTTGCTACAAAATTATATTCTTGCTTAATCTTTTATCCGAGTAATAAGCAAACAAAGTGCACATGAAGTATCTTCTTAGTAATTGCCTTAGTATCTTATAATGCAAGGCACACATCCTTCTGGATGTCTGCATCGAAGTAGCCTAGTCATGAACAGAGCTGCATTTACCATTAGGCACATGAGGTGCAAGCTGGGGGCCTCACTCTCTATGGGGCCACATTTTAAACGTTACTCCTCACAAAGAACAATCAAAAACAGCATAGTTATAGTTGCAAAATAAAATATTTATTTTTAAATATTAAATTCATAATATAAAAACTAGAGGCAGCTGAAAAATTTGTTAGGCCTCCCGCTTCCATTTGAAATACATTGTTTTTTCCTTAGAATATGCAACTAATAGGAACTCCTGTATTCCATAAAAATCATGTATGTAAGCGTACCATTTCTTTCATCATCATCATCATCACGAACCATGGGCTCACTGCCTGTTGATGTCCGATGCCTGCTACACTATCTTCTTCCACCTTTCTTTGTCCAGTGCACAGTGTCGCAGTTTTTGTATACGCATTCCACACCAGTCTTTTATATCGTCTATCCATTCTCTGTCTCTGTATGGTCTACCTCTTCTGTTTAAACCATCCAAAATACCAAACATAAATGTCTTTATCTTCCGGTCCTCACTCATTCTACAGATGTGTCCAAATAATTGCAGCTTCCGTTTTATAATCTTCTGCATTAGATTCTCTTTTGGTTGTATCTTCTGATAGAGCTCTTCAGGTGATTTTCTGTACTAATCCTATTCTTAGAATCTTCCTGTAACAAGTTCTTTCAAATGCCAAAATTCTTTTTCTTGATTCCTTATTTATTATCCACGTTTCAGATCCATACAGTATACCGCTGAAGATGCATGTTTCCAGTACTCTTAGGTTCGTTTGCAGACTGATCACTTTACTTTTCTAGATGTTATCCATGGCCTTCAGATTTGTTCTTCCCTTTGCAATCCTGATCTTTATTTCTTTTTTACAGTCCAAGTCATATGTCAGTTTACTTCTCAAATATGTGAATTGTTCTACATTTTCTATATCAGTTCCATCCACTTGTATCTTTTGTTTCATGTTCTTCTCACCAAATACCATTGTCTTTGTTTTTTCCAAGTTCATAACAAGTCCAAATCTCTTCCCTTCCTCATTTAACAGTTTCAGTGTTTTTTGTAGTTCTCTTTCGTCTTCTTCATAATAACAATGCCATCTGCAAATCTCAGATTGTTAATTCTCATTCTGTGTACAGATATTCCTTTGGCATCTTCCTTCAGTTCATCCATTGCTCTCTTTCTAAATGAGCAATGAAAATGCTTGGTGATATTGGGTCTCCCTGTCTAGTACCTCTGCTTGTTTTAAACCATTTCTCCAAATCATCACTTATTCTAACTGCTGCAACTGCATTCTGACAAACCATTTCTTTGCTGGACATATATACATGTCAAGCAAACCTGGATAATATTCTGTCCACCTGTTGAAAGAACATGGATAAGAAGTGCAGTTTGACTGTCATATCCATTAGAAGGGACAATAATCCTTCACGCTGAAAAGAACACTTAACTAGATTACCTGGGATACATAGTAGCTACGTTCAGTTGCCTACAACAAGAAACGTAGTTGTTTGCTGTTTGTTCGGTAACCGGAATCTAAGTTATATCAGACTAAATGCCTATGAGTTATATTCATTTTTTGCTGCTTGTTTTTATCGTATAATTATAGTTTTTAATGCCAGCACAAAATAAGAAATCCTTTCATACTTTCTTCACCTCATATTGTATCAATTTGGAAGATCAATGTCACTATTAATTTTTTGCTAATTATTTTAATCCCCGATACATTTTAAAATTCTCCAAGAACTTGATTGAAGATAATTATTTTTGTCAAACGATTATTTTATAAATTCATGAAAATCTGAATCTAAAAATGGATATAGTCTCCATCTGTTCCAAATTAAGTTTTCTTTTTTTATTCATAATCTTAGTTCGAAGGTTAGTTCACAGATTGCACAAAGGTTCGCACTTTTAAATTTTGCTTTACAGAGAATCATACGTAAATCTTGATTCATATCATGTAATGCATAATTTTTATAATGTAATCTGTAGGTTTTTGCATTTCAACTTTCTTGGTTTAACCCTAATCACTCACTACAAATCGAATTAAACGGCAGTTATGAAGTCAACTGTTATGTACATATTTTCGGCTAATTTCGATATTATGTGGCAGTTTTGAAGTAGCGATATTTTCCCTACAATTTACCTTTTAAAACATGTGTAGGTGCATGCATCAAAATGAAATTTATTTCTAAAATTTTTATAACTTAATTCGCCTTTAATGGCTAACTCCCCCCATCCCAAAATTATCACCACACACACACACAAAATACTGCTAGATAACATATGTGCATTTTCTTTTTGTTTGAATTCGTTATTTTTCCAAAGTAATTGTACCACAGAACTTTTAATATTCCAATACCGGAAAAATTATGATCATTATAAATTAGCGAATTTTGTATATTTTTTCATTTATATTATTTCCTGATAAGTATAAATCATTAAATTATGTAATATTGAGGAAATTAATGTTTAAAAAAACAGTTTCATCCTACAAAAGCAATATCAGAATAAAATATTTTGAACATCTGTAAAGCAATCAAAAAGGTGAAAAATATAATAATAAAATAAAATAAATTTCTGTGTATTCGGCTATTTGTTAGGGACTTTTTAGTGTGCTTACTAGACATGTTCGTATCTCACTTTCTCCATAATTTTCGTTAGCTTACGAACTGTTACTCGAGCAGAAAGGAATAGGTCTATAACTCTCTCTCTCCCCACCCCCCCAAAAAACATACATGATTATGTAATACATATGCACCTATTCTTTTAAATAATTCAAATCTTTTTTTTTCAAGATAATTGTATCAAATAATTTATTATTTTTCGATAATAAAAATGAAACCGATCACTATAAATTAAGAAATCATTTTGGTATAACTGTTGTATCAACCTGTAAAAGATATGTCAGTATTTCTATGTTAGGATGTTTGTAATCAACAATAGAAAACGAAACAAGATATTCTTGATGTATTCTGCATTACAGCTAAGCAATTTAGTGTGATTTCTGGGGAAACTTTCTCTCTTGTCTTTCTTCATAGCAGTGAGAGTAATAAAGTTTAGCTTTTCCTCCAGCTAAGAGGATTATTATGGAGTATTTTGAAGACGTAGTAATATTTAGAATTAAAAAAATAAATAAATAACAAAAATAACGCTACTGAAATTTCAGCGGACTGCTGAACAACTGACTTCAGATTGTAAAGAAATAGTACTGAATTATAAGCTTCGACAGCACAACAATATTATTATTTTATTTGATTTTATTATTTTATTTTTTTGTCAAAACAGTAAACTGAAATAACAGATTTTGAATACTGTCTGAAAACTTTCAAACCAGTAGAAATTTAAAGTAGTTATGTAATCAAGTTCCAGGAGAGGAGAAGGGAGGTAGATGCAGTAGAAAATCTTCGAAACGACATAAATTTTGAATTATTTTGAATACTGTCTGAAAATTTTCAAACCAGTAGAAATTTAAAGTAGTTATGTAATTGAGTTACAGGAGAGGAGACAGGAGGTAGATGTAGAAAATCTTCAAAACGATATAAATTTTGAATTATTTCGTATAGGATATCCTTCATGTTATATTTTCAGCATATCTACAGTGGTTACACTGGATATTACAGTAATGCAGATCCTAAAAAAAAAAAAAAAATCTGTTGCAGTTTTAAGCAAAACACAAAAGCAAAGAGTCTCTGATAAAATACCATTGGATATATATTTTTGATATTAAAAAGACACAATCGAAAACCCAGAGTAATGCAGTTTAACATTTGTTGTTCACCAAAAAAAAAAAAAAAATCGTTCCTAAAATTGAAATGTTGCGATCCATGTAACGGTATTTTGCAAGGAAAGAAAGCAAACTGTCATATTTATTTCAATAAATGCTATTTAAAAAATATAAATATTTGACATAATAATAATTTAAATGAAACAAACATTTGAAAATTTGCGAAAAACAAATTGTTCTATATTGTCAGTAAAGTGAAAGAACACAAAGTTGTCTTGTTCCGTGACACTGATTTGAAGAATAAAAGGCAGCAAATTTACTATTACTAAATAGATTCATTGCAAAGGCTGATCTCTGGTCATTTCAGGATTGATTATTTTCGCACAAGTGAAATTAGTTTTTATTTTTAGGAAAAGATACAATAATTGTGCAGGAAAACAAAACAAAATGAAATATCGTAAGACAGAAAAGAAATTCCAAGCAACACAGTTAATCCATAAACGGCTATAAAATCAACGTTCAGGGATGGCGAAGAGGGTAATTGTATGATAAAAACTAGAATGCAGATGAAGTTTTGATCCATTAAAATTAAACTGGCAACTATGCCACGGAATCTTGTCCGGAAGCAGTGCAATATTTCTGTTTTATTCAAAACGTATGTAATTACTTTTCATCTTCAACAAGAAGATAAAGTATACTCTCTAAACATTTAGGGAAAAAAAAAAATCTTAGTTAAAACAGTTAAAAGATTGATTGAAACGAGGTGGTCCACAAGAGCTGACACTATTGCTTTGAAACCATGGATATAAACAAATTAAAGAGGCATTACTTGAAGTATCCGTTTCTCTTTAAATTAAACATATTTAGTCATTTGATAATTAAACATACAAATTTATTGTTTTAATACTGACCATACTGTAATGTGTACAAACATCTTACATTCTTTGCCAACCAGTTTCGCTAGCAAACTGTCTAGCTTTATCAAGGTGTTGACGGAAAAGCATAAAAAAATAGTAAATGCAAATTAAAAGGAACATAAAAAATGTTGTGAATAATCTAGTAGCTAACACGTTCACATAACAGAGACTGAAAGGACTTATTGTTCTTATTCGTTATCATGCATGCGTGTTTGTTGTAAACGCGTAATGTGATTACTGGCTAGCTGTAGTTCAGATGGATTTAGAGAGAGGATCAGGTTTTTCCATGAACTGTTTAGAATAGTACCCTGATTTCTGCTGAGGTTTCTGCCAGCTATTAACACTATTGTGGCTTCCTTGAATAAAAGATCTGTAGTCGTCATCCAAATATGGCATGGAGCTGTTTTGCCACGTACAGATGTACAGAAATTATTATTATTATTATTATTTGACACCTCCAGGGAGTCCAAAGACTCATCAAGGGAGAGTGTGCCAACAGCATCGAACGATTGGTCCCCTTCCAACTACTAACTGCACTCAAACTTACTTAACTGAGCCATTAATAGCAGAGGCTCTAATGATGTGCTAAGCTGGAAGAAATATTTCTGTTGTGGTTTACATCATCAACATGTTCCTTTTGTCTGATCTCTAAACTCCATGAAGTTTGTCAGATGTAGGCAAGACCATAGGAGCAAGGAATGTAACATACTCCTGGATATTTGTAGAATGGTACCCAATCATTTGTTACCCAATCATACTAAGAGCCTACAGCATCAGAGTGGTCTTCAAACCAACCACCAGCATCAGACAGGTGTTAGGATCTCCAAAAGATGGGGCACCATTCAACAAATATCCAGGAGTATATTACATTCCTTGCTCCTGTGGTCTTGCCTACATTGGACCAACTTCACGGAATTTAGAGACCAGACAAAAAGAACATGTTGGGGATGTAAACCACAACAGAAGTATTTCTTCCAGCTTAGTACATCATTTCTGTACGTCTAACCACACGATAGAGTGGCAAAACAGCTCCATGCCATATTTGGTTGACGATTACAGACATCATTTATTCAAGGAAGCCACAATAGTGTTAATAACCGGCGGAAACCTCAACAGAAATCAGAGCACTGTTCTAAACAGTTTGTGGAAAAACCTGATCCTCTCTCTCTAAATCCATCTGAACTACAGCTAGCCAGTAATCACATTACGCGTTTAAAACAAACATGCATGCATGATAATGAATAAGAACAGTAAGTCCTTTCAGTCTCTGTCACGTGAACGTGTAACTTTAGCTACTAGATTGTTCACAACGTTTTTTATGTTCCTTTCAATTTGCATTTACTATTTTTTTATGCTTTTCTGTCAACGCCTTCATAAAGCTTGTTTGTACACATTACAATATGGTCAGTATTAAAACAATAAGTTTGTATGTTTAAGTATCCATTTCTCCTCATGAAAAAACTATTTCTAAATTAGAGCTCATCATTGACTGATCATTTTGACAATTCAGAAACAGCAATTTTAACAGTTGTGTGGGACAAAATTTTACAACGAATAAATGCTACTAGTAAATCTCTACAAGATCTTGATATGGATTTGTTTTTAGCTAATAATTTGTTAGTTTTTAATTGGTGTTATTTTAGATAAAAGAAATAGTTTTTGCTGCTTTTAATGAAGAAGCGAATTTGTTAACAGATGAGACAAAATTTAAAGCTGAGAAGGAAAGAGTGACAAAAACGAAAAAAAAAATGTGTTTCGAAATTTCACAATCTAATGATGAGATTACTCATATATTACATGAGAAAGAAAATCTCATTGTTAATACTTTTAATGTCTTTGCGATAAGCTGATTTTGGAAATTAATGAAAGAGCAAAAAGTTATTTAGACAGATATTTTTGGCATTTTTTTGAAGAAAGATATAGCTGAAGACAAGTACAAGACTAGTATTAACAAAATATTACACTCTTATGGTCCGTGTGGTTAGCCTAGTAGCTTTGCGCTTCACAACCACATGACTGGGGAAGGAATGTCCCAAGTTCGATTCCCGTCGAAGACGTTAGAATTTGAGGATCTTCCTCGGCCATAGCCAAGTTAGCCAGTCTTGGTCACGGGCAGTTGGTTTTTTCCGCCAGTTTACCTGTCGTTTTTCATCCTGCAAGCAGGCAAACTGGCCCCGTGAACACACAGGCTACAGTCATAGGATATAGTACGGCAAGGAAAGCAACGGGAAACCACCTTGCTCTGGTTTACATCATCAACATGTTCCTTTTGTCTGATTTGTAGGTATATATGCCACCTAGATGGTGGCATATATACCTACCCCCAGACAGCCGTAAGGATTGATAGTATTTATTTAGCAATTTTTAATAACGATAAAAGAAGAAAATTTTTCAATTAAATTATATACAAATTTATAAACGATGGGTTAAGGTCTACTTTCCGAACGTAGAAACAAGTCTAAAAATATTTTTGAGGATGCCTATTTCAAATGCAAGTGCGGAATGCTCATTTTCAGTGTTGAAACGAATAATTAATTTAAGAAGCAACTTACACCAAAATAAAACAAGTGACTTGTTGTTATTATGCATTGAATCAGATGTAATAGACTCGATTAATTATGATATCATTTTAGATATATTTGCTAAAACAAAAGCCAGAAAAAAAAACTTTTAGTTATTATTTTTTCTCTTTTTTAATTTAAATTTGTACTGATATATATATATATATATACACACCAATGTTGTGTTATTTTTAGTTTATTAAAATGAGTTATTATGGAAATGTCAACTTTTATTTTCAATTAACTAAAAAAAAAATTTTTTTTAAAAATGTATGAATTTGATTAACTGAAACAGACTTGTTCTTTTGGGGCCTCATTATGATGTTGCGCCTAGGGCCTCCAAAAGTATAAATGTGGCCCTGGTCATGAAGATACTTCATAGACAATTTTTGTTTGCTTACACTTGGATAAAAGATTAAACAAGAATATAATTACTTGGCAAGTTTAATTTTACTTTCTGATACAATAAGAAAACTATCATCATCCTAAATTTATTGATAAATTGACAATTTATGCTCTAAATATTAACAGATTTGTCTTATTTTAAATGCATAACTGAATGAATATACTATCAAAAACAGAAGTTAAAAACATTTATAAGAATGAAAATTAATTACATCTAAAAGTGAAAGGAACAGATGCTCATTAAATATGACAAGTACAGTTTATTCTTATTTATTTATACTTATACTATATTTATAATTTATTCATTATTAATATGGAAGTGGAGGGTTCCCCCACCATCCCCCTGGAAACTGGTTTTTCATCTCTTAAATTAGGCCAAAAGCCCCCCCCCCCCATGACTACACATATCTCCAGACATAAAATGCTCATGGTTGCCTTTTAGGGAGGAGGATACACCAGAGAAGTGGTAAGAGGGCTGTATTAATTCTCTAAAACACCCAATTAGGGGATTCATCTCATGTTGGATGGAGAAGAGCTGTATGGATGAATAGATACTTCATTTAAATGAAAATAACCTATATGCACCTTCTTACAAGTCTTCCTTGAAGGGCTAGGGAGAGATGTAAGAAGGTACGATTAAAATCTAATGCCAAACAACAAGTGAAAAGACCCATACCAGCTTGGTCATTGCCCTGTGAAACAGGTCAGCATCCCCAATTGAGCGATCAGGGTTTGATCAAAAAATCAGCTAATGAAAACAAAGACAAAGAAATTAAACTCAAGCCTATAAGAAATGTCTGCACACTATGGGCAACTAGAAAACTGCAGTTGCTTCAAGAAGAAATACATCCTGGGTATTTTAGAAACGAGATGGACACTGTCAGGAGAAACAAATGGTGGAAGAGTTCTCTGGTCAGGAAACGGAAGTAAGCAGGATGCAGGAGTAGGTTTCCTGCTAAGTAACAAGGCCTGTCCAGCAATAATAGGATACAAACCAATTGTTGAAAGGATAATGGTTGAAAGATTCAGTGCCCAATCATTTAATATCATTTAAATGTACAACAGAAAAGAGAACTGAAACTTAAAAGAGATAATTCACAGAAGATGAGTTATACCATCAAAAATGCAATGAAGTATAGAAAGCAGCAAGATCTGATAAAGAAAATGGTTGGAGGACCAATGTAAAGACATTGACCAGTACTATGGAGAACACAAAACTAGAGATGTCTATAAATTTAAAAGAAATGTCAACTAAAAACAACCTCTAAAAACAATATAAAAAGAACTAAAAGCAATCTCTCTACCAGCAGAGATCTTTGAAAATGACATCTTGGAATAGAAGGTGAGTAAGGCTATAAAACATCTCAAAAACAACAAGAGTCCTGGAAATTATAACATAATAGGTGAGATGCTAAATATGGGAAAGAACTGGTTGTAAAAGAAATGCATAAGCTATGTAATGAAATATGGAGATCAGGGTAAGTATGCCCATGAAGAGTGGAAAAAATCGGTCGTTTTGCTTGTTCTTCATAAGAAAAGGAATGCTTTAGAATGCACCAGTTACAGAACTATTGCACGAATGAGTTATCTTGGCAAAGTGTTGATGAAAATACTTACAGAAAGCCTGAAAGGTCATATGGAGGCACATCTTCCTATCAGCAAGTCAGATTTCGAAAAGATTGAAGCACAGTGCAACAAATACTTGCACTAATAGCAGAGAAAGCTCAACGAAAGAAGAAAAAGATAAACTGCTTACGATATTTTTAGACTTCCAAAAAGACTTTGATAATATTGACCAAAATACAACATGGGCAGTCTTGAAATCCTATGGCATGGACAATAAATTGATCCACCTGTTGAAAGATATAAACAGCCAAGCACAAGCAACAGCCAGGATAGCAGGTGTAACTAGAAATTGTTTTGCCACTAGTCAAGGCATAAGACAACAGGACCCAATATCACCAATCATCTTCATCACACTAGATAAGATTAAAAAAGAAGGTGGAGGTATTTCAATAAATGACAAGAGAATAAACTACCACTACTTTGCAGATGACATTGTCCTGATTGAAGAAGATGAAGCTAGGCTGGAACAGACACTGCAAACACTATATGCAGAAGAGAAAAGATACGGACTAAATGCCAACTTTGAAAAAACTAAAACAATGATATTTGGACAACAGGAGTTACTGAATAAAGTTACCATAGAAGAATTTAAACTGGAAAAGGTGGAACATTTCAAATATCTTGGATGCCACATGATGCATGACTTGGACTCAAAAAAAGGTAAAAATTAGAATAGCCAGAGCAACAGCTATCTTAAAAGTCATGGAGAAAATATGGAAGAGCCATATTAGAAACCTGTATCTTCAGCAGCATGTTCTATGGATGTGAGGCCTAGGTACTCTTGAGAAAATCTGAAAGGATGATATTAGCATTTGAGAGGAAGTGCTATAGAAAGATCTTGAGAATAAGTGGAACAATGAGGAAATATATAGATCAATACAACCAAAAGAAAACTTGATCCAGAAAATAATGCACAGAAAATTACCTCCCAGAAAACAATGCACAAGGCTTGTTTTCTGGGAGGTAAAATTAATACAGTGATTAAAGTGTTGGATATGGGGAGTAAGCAAGCAAAAGAGTTGATAGTTGTAGTAGGAACAAATGGCTTGACTGGGAACAAGGAAAATGTAAAACTAATTATCAGGAGTCTTGTTGAGAGGCTTATACGCTGGTTAGACATGATAACTAATATTTAAGGAATTGACAGCGTATACTAGAAATATAGATTAAATAAACTTTAATATATACATTCCGATATTTCGGCGAACGTCACGTTGCCATCTTCTTGGGAACTTACTAAAAGACACGTGTACACAAGTACTAATAACAGCAAATGAGACTGAAGCTAGGAAGCTAGCGTTTCCTAAAGTCCTGATGGTGCCCCCTGGTGGGCTATATTGGTAGTTCTTGGCCTTTGGGCTGAAGTTCTTCTGATAAAAGTTTCCCAAATTTGGGAAAACTTGATAAAACGTTCATACTTGAACGTTCAAGTATGAAAGTCTATTCATGGAATCAGCCTCGGCCCTTAGGAACATGCCAAACCTCAACAAATTTGGATGCATGAAACTGCCCCAAATTTGGGAAACTTTTATCAGAAGAACTTCAGCCCAAAGGCCAAGAACTACCAATATAGCCCACCAGGTGGCACCATCAGGACTTTAGGAAACGCTAGCTTCCTAGCTTCAGTCTCATTTGCTGTTATTAGTACTTGTGTGTACGTGTCTTTTAGTAAGTTCCCAAGAAGATGGCAACGTGACGTTCGCCGAAATATCGGAATGTATATATTAAAGTTTATTTAATCTATATTTCTAGTATACGCTGTCAATTCCTTAAATATTAGTTATCATAATTATCAGGAGGTTGTTGAGAAGGATAAAAAGATAATAGTATGATAGAAAAGGTAGTCGATATGTTGCCCAGGTATGACAGTGATGAGATGAGACAGAGGGCAAGAATTATGAATGACATGTTAATGGAATTGTACAAAGAGAAAGAAATGCAATTTATTAATGTATGGAATGAGTTTGAAGGACAAATTGGTATAAGAACAATGGACTGCATTTGAATGGTTTTGTGAGTCATTTGGAGAGACTGCTGCTGCTGGAAGGGAGAATAATGAGTGCAGAATGAATATCAGCAAGTAAGAAGCAATGTGAAGAGCATAAGGGTAAAGAGGTGGGGAACATGAAGTGGTGCTTATGAATGGAGACACATGCAGGATGAGTATAGAGAGAACAAGTGTGTAAGACAAACAAGGAGACACTCAGGGTGAACACAGTATGAGAAAAGCTGATGCTCCAAGAGCATGTATAGACAAAAAGAGAGGGAATGAACTGGGATGTAGGGAAAAACAATTGGATTCGAAGAAGACTCTGGGATGAGTAAGGAGAAAAATAAATGGCTCGAGGAAGGAATGGAGAAATCATATCTAATAAGTGGTATCAGTGAAACTTGTTATAGATCCAGGAATCAGCTGCTATGTTTGTATAGAAATACTAGAAGTATCAGAAACAAGGGAAATGAAATGGTTACAGTGAGTTTGTTCATCCTAAAATTATTAGAATAAGTGAGGTATGGTTAAATGAGGATAACATCATCCTGACAAAAATATAGATGGAAGGGTATGGTGTTTTTCATGAAGACAGAAAGGGTAAAAAGGAAAATGGAGTTCTATTAATGATAGAAAAGGAGGTATATCCATACAAGATAGAGATTCAAGGGGGAAATAGTTGCATTGGTTTTGAGGCAGTATGGTGTAAAATAGAGATGAATAGAATGAAATGCTTAGTTGGATAATGCTATAGACCTGGTAATCACTTGAATCAAATTAGCCAAGCAAACAGGAAAAAGGTGACAATTAATGGTGATTTTAATTATGGCAATATAGATTGAAATGATGAGATAGCAACTGGAAGTAAAGAAAATGAATTGCTTGAAATTTTGAGGGACAACCACCTCACACAATATGTAACAAAGGACACACGAGGTTTGAGGGCCTCAGATTTGATAATTTCATCAGAGGATGTCATTATAAATAAGGGGACAAATCTCTGTTCAGTTTGTGAGAGTGACTGAAGTGATTACCTGGGTTCAAGTGATTACTTGAGCAGTGTTCCAGCCATGTGAGGACTTCCATGAGGAGAGAGCATATATGTGGAACTACAAGGTTGGTGACTATCAGAAGCTCAGGAGACAGCTTGCAGCTGTAGCATGGAATGAGGAGTTGGGTGAAAAGTATATCAATACTGCGTGGGTGCTAATCAAGAACTATCTAATAGCAGCAATGTTTAAATGTATTCCAAGAGTCCCAAGGTTAAATAAGGTAGGTGTGACATGGATGAATGATGAGATCAAACAAGCCATAGAGAAAGAGATGGCATAATGCCTTCTTTAACAGAACATAAGATAAGGTAATAATCAATTCCATGAGCAGTACAAAGAACAAACAAGCAGCAGTTTACTACTAAAAAAAAAAAAAACGCTGTTTTTTGTTTCGATAAGTAGTTTGCAAAATAAGATTATGGTAGGACAATATTAATTGAGAAAATGGTACAAGGATAACTGCTGCCTTGTGAATGTGACCTCATGGAGAGTTTGAGAGCAGTGGATGATGATGATGAGGTGGAGAGACTGACTGTGAATGAACAAGAGGTATATGGGTAATTGATTAACCTTGATGTTGATAAGGCTGTGGGACTTGATAACATATCACCTTGTTTTGAGAGAATGTGTCAAGGAATTGACTTCTGCCTTGGCATATTTGTTTAATGAGAGTATTACACTGAGTAATGCCAAAAAGCCAATGTTGTGAAAGTTAAGGTTTTAAAATTTGGAAAACGAAGATGGGGTGTAGAATTTATGCTTGGTGGGAATATATTGTTGGAGGTGGAGAAATTCTTGGGGTGATGGTTCCATTATATATAGTATTGATTAGGCCAGCGTTTCTCAACCTTTTTAAGCCCAAGGAATGTAAAATGCCTAAAACAATTCTACGGACCACTAAGTTATGTAATTTATTTTTAAATGTATGTGGGAATTACCAACATTTACATACATAAACATTTACAAATACATATGGAAACATAATTAAGTTGAAAATAAATGATTAAAAGTGTGTCATTACTGAACAAAGTTTTAATTTTTATTAAACAAATAAAGGTATCCATGTTAGAGGTTTAATGGAATATTAAGAGCACTGAGAAAGAATTAAAACTAATTTTAATACTTCCAATATTTTTTCTCCATCACAGAGACACCTTCGGGGATTACAGAAACTTTTTGTAACAACACACACACAAATGCAATACAAAACTTTGTGCCTTAATGAAATAAGCTTGTTAGTATTTACACCTGGAAATCCAGAGAATTTCAGAATGAAGCAAAAGTTGTATATTATTCAACTATTATTTTCAGTATTCTGCCCATTTCATTGCAGAATACTGAAAATAACCAGTTTTTTAGGGGTCGAGCCTTAATAAAATTAACTAGCTTTACAGCATTGTATAGCAGTTTTAAATTCTGATGGCATTCCTTTGGAGGCCAACCTTGCCCTATGTATAAAGCAATATACCTGATTCCTTTCTTTTGGGCTTACACTGAGATCCTAATGCATTTTGGAAAATTATGGAAGACAACCACTGTGTTTGAATAAAAACTTTAGTTTAATACAACTAAAATCTACATTCGACATTTATGTCAAGGTCATCTTCTGGAGCATACAACTATACACAGGAAACAAGATATACTACAATCAAACTGGTTTGTTAAAGACAATGACCAACCGCTACAACAATTGTTGGCCTGACCTCTGGTGAAAAAAAAAAATAAAAATAAATAAATAAATAAATAAAATAAAATAAAAATAAAAAACTCGTATTTTGGAAACTATTTTGGAAACGTATTTTGAAAACTGCGATACGTTTGGAAACTCATATCGCAGAGTATATATGTTCTTTTCGCTATACACTTTGGTATTAGGTCTAGTTACTCACTGATGAAGCCTCAAAAAAGGCTGAAACCAGTCTGGGTAGTGACCTCCCTACCATAATGTAATAACAGCATACATTTCCTAGGAAATGTGTTTTTACATTATGGAAAATACCTAAGAATAGCGATCAGAATTTACCGACTTTGCTGCGAGTCTTCCGGTATTGCACTACGTGCTTGGGTCACTTGCATTTGCTCACGCCAGTGGTCGCCGATACTTTATAGTTTACTATATTCGGCTAAAAACATACTGATTCCAATCTTTGAGTTTCTTATTCGGTTTTAAAACTATGTGGGATTTAGTATCCCCTTAATTTAAATAATAAAAATAAAAAATTATACATCAACGCTACTCCTATTATTAGTGTTGTCTACTATATACATATATTAACATCATTCCAGCCCGCTGGTACCCAATATACCCGATTCATATCTGGGGCCACTTCCTTGACCATAGAAACAAACCCACTATGCCTGACTGTAAGGGCACGAGCTCAATCCACACAGAAGCCCATACATTTTTCCCCACTGGATCCCTTTATGTATTATGTAATTATTGAGTGTGAAATATTTCTTCTTCAGTTGTTCGGGATGACAAAGTTCTACAAAACAGAATATCGTCATGAATGTTGTTATCATGCAAATATCTTACTTAGCATATTGACTGCGCATAATTTGTAACACGAGTAGTCTCGTCTATTTCTAACGCATAATAAGGGCTCTTCTTAACTCTTTCGATTAACTGAGATTCTACATCACCTGCCATATCATTAATTCTGTGATCCACAGTGTCATTGAAAGAGGAGTCAAATCAACACCTTTTAGTAACTTGTTGCCACATCTTTTATAGCTGGAAGTAGTAAATTTTCCCTGATAGATGCTTCCGGTGTCTTGCTATTAACTGAACCCATGTCCGAAACTACATCTTTCCCGTAATTTAATATTGCTAAGCATCGCTGAAATTTTTTTTTGTTTTGTTTTTTAATTTGCTTATTTTTCAGATCACAATGTTTAGTTTCTAAATGTCAGAGTTTCGCAAGTTTCATGCACTTGTTCGACAACACTTCATAATACAAAACTCAGTGAGGTTTCACAGTTCATTTTTACCAATTATATATTTGGTTTAATCCTTCATCCAAGTGTAGGCAAACAAAGTTTGTGCCTGAAGTATTTTCAGGACTGGGGCAACTCGTGGTAAAGGAAGTTCTGATCAATTGCCTTAGTATCCCATAATGCAAAGAACATATCCTTATGGGTATGTATAATTATTATTACAGGCAACTCCAAGGAGTCCATAGACTCATCGAGGGAGGCCCTAAAACCTAGCTCTAACACCCTTGCTAACCACATTCTTGCCCAGCTTCCATGTATGGCCCCTAGTCCTCCCACCACCAGTCCTATTTCTGCAACCCACAAATGTTCAACCTGTTCTCATAAGATTCATTCCATAGACCTGCTATCATCTTGGTCACTCGTCTCTGGATTCTCTCCACCTCCTGCCATCAAGAAGGCGCCCATATCTGGGTACAGTAGTCTAGATGGGGTTTTATCAAGGCTCGATACAGAGGAATAATAACCTGTTTGTCTCTGCTTGTTAAAGTATTTTTCAGCAACCAAGTGATTTGATGAGCTGATTTAGCCACTTTTGCGATGTGCCCCTAAATTTCAACTCCCTATCCACCAACACTCCCAAATCCCTGGCCTCATCAATCTCCTGGAGTACAGTTCCACCAATGTGATATACTGCTGCTAATCTTTTCACCACAAAATGCATAACCTTACATTTTGCCACATTAAATTGACATGCATTCTCCTTAGCCCAGTCCTCTAAACTATCCAAATCATCCTGCAAAATTTTGACATCCTGTGTACTCACAATTGCTCTACCAACTTTGCATCATCAGAAAACAAATGAGCAGTTCATCTCAGATCCTTTTCTATATCATTAATGAACAAATTGAACAGTAGTGGTCCAAGAACAGAACCCTGCGGCACACCACTAGTCACAAGCTGTCTTTTGGACTCTACTCCTGAATAAACCACTCTCTGATATCTCTCCATCAACCACCCTCCTATCAATCTCACCAACCCTATATCCATCCTCATATGCTGCGGTTTAATGATTAGAATTCCTTGTGGTATCCTGTCAAAGGCCTTAGCAAGGTCCAATAGAATAACTGTAAACCCATTACCCTTATCCAGCCGTCAGTGTGTTATAAAACGTGAGCAGGCATGATCTACCCTTCACAAAACCATGCTGTCCCCCACACAGTATCCCATTTTCATCTATCCAATCCTGTATTTTCTGCTTGACTAATTTCTCCAAGACCTTGACAACGATTCCTGATATGCTGATCATTGGTAATTTACAACAGCAGTCTTGGAGCCTCCTTTATGCAGTGGAACTATTTTCCCCTTTTTCCACCCCCTTGGGACTAAGCCAGACCTGAGACTCAAATTATACAAAATGGTCAAGGGCAAAGTTCTACAAAACAGAATATAGTCATGAATATCGTCATGACAATTCTTTAGCCGCTTCAAGTACGACACGAGCTGGTATACCATCCAATCCCACAGATGCATTGACATTTAGGTTTATAATAGACTATTCACCTCCACTTCATTCACGCCAATTCCTGTATAAGCTGTTGGTTCTTTCATTCCTGTAATATCACCACCTGGATGATATACTCATGCAAAGTGCTCACTGAGTAATTCCAGTATATCAACTGATTCAGTTACCTCCCTACCATTGGCATTGTTTAAAATCATTCTGCCGTATACATTTTTTCTTTTACTTGCAATATATCGAAAAAACTGTTTGGGATTCTCTTTACCCTGCATGGCTAATGTTCTTTCATAATCCGCTTTTGCTTTTCTTACCACACTCGTTACCCTTCTGGCCTGTGCTTTATACCATTCAAGTGCCTGCTGGTGACCTTTCTCCTTAAATTCCCTCCACAGTTGTTTCTTTTTTTTGCAGCTCAAGCTTAATGGCTGTTAGATCTTGAATGGGGACGTTTTCAACAAAAGTCATTCATTCAAGATTTAACAAGAAACACAATTCTGAGGTAGAAATACTTGTACTATTAGTACTATTAGAAAGCAAAATATAAAAGAAAACCTGTTACAATTACCTTAGAAAGAAGTAAAGTTGAGGAGAAAATTGTATGTCTAAGTAGAATTATATTGTTAAGGTTATTGATGTCAAAAATTATATTCTGTGTAAGAATGTAAATCTAAGTGCAAACAAAGGTTTAAAGGTTACTAGCTAGCTGCCTACAATGACGCAACACCTGCAACAGAAGCATTCGTGGAAGGCGAACTGAACTAGTGTTCGGCGAAATGAGCACTCTTCAAGGAGCAGAAGTGTGATGCAATCGCATAGGGGCAAATAGGAGAGCACAATAAGAGATCCTCCAATACAAAAAGAGGGCGCTACAAAGAAGAATAAAAAGCGAGTTCACTCGGGTTTGAACCCCCAGTTTTTTCTGTTCCTGTTTTTTCATGTGGTCAAGTAGGATACTGACCGATCGACAGCGCCGGAAGTAATCTCCTTCCTGGTTGCTATCTGAAGGAGTCGGGCAAGCTATACACTAGCTGACGGCAGACACCAACTAGGGCCATCGGTAAAAGTTTACCGATGTGAGACAGCGGAAAAGTTCCCCAAAAGGTCAGCCAAGATGATGATATCGATCCGGTAGACGAGCGTTTGTGTGGCAAAGTGCAAGGAATGGCGATTTGCATCGATCAGCGTGACCTCCACATGGACGCGACTCGATAAAGCAGAATGACATCTGACTACAAAGGACAGACGAAAGAAGCACGATATCCTCTCAGGATACTGGTAATGTCCAGTAAATTCCTTATTCTTGTAACAATATTGGGGCAAAGAGAGAAGAACAGATTTCTAATTGAGAAGAAAGAGAACTTTTAAGTGACTTTTGTGCTCAGTAACGTGTTAATCATATTGAACTAGTAGTCTGAAAGTCTGAGAGTATGCAACACTTAGTTGAATGTGAACTGATCTTTGTTAGCAAGTTTTACTTAGAACTTTGAACTAGTGTTTTATGATGAATGTGTATTATTTAACCTAGAGATGTAAAATAGAGTATTTGATAATTAGAATGTTCCCTATTGCTTAGCTAGTGAATTAGAATTTTGATATGACATACCTTTGATGTGTGGAAGTTTATTGTATGTAATTTGATAATTAATAAACATGTTTTTTCTATGTAACTCTGAGTATGAGACTGATTTTACCACTCGCTAAAGTTCAAACCTGTGAATAAGGGGAAATTAAAGAAAGTTATAGGCCATGACTGCAATGTTGAAGTTTCTATAGGCACTTAATACTTTAACAAGATTAGGTAATACTTGAACTCTGGGAAGGTTTCTTTGTACAAGAATCTTCTGTACTAGGACTCTGGCTGGCACAGCTATATCAAACAAATTTTGTCACAGTTCCAAAAGGAGAAGTGGCCCCAGAGAGATAGGTTAGAGATTTCAGACTTAGTAGGTATGACAGGAATTAAGGATAGAGAAATAACAGAAAAGTGATGACATAACATGGTGTCATTCATCCATTTAATCCCTACTTGATTTATTATTCGGACTCTAGGCATACAGTCAGCCATTGCCTCCTGCAAACACTTCTTAACCACCTCCCATGCACTATTAACATCCAGCCCTTGCAGTTTTACATGCCATGGCACTGAACCAATCAAACTCCTAAGCTTGTCATACTTACCAGCCCGATAAGTCCACATGTACCCTGTCTTAATTGTAAATTCCACACCTTTAGCCACCTCCCAAGTCAAGACCCTATGATCACTCTCTCACCAATTGATGGCAATGATCACATTAGTTACAGCCAAATTCTCAGATGCAATTACTAGGTCAAGCACTCTCTGACCTCTAGTATTTTCCATTACATGCTGTTGCAGATAGTTATCCCTTAATAACCAAATAAAATCCAATTCCTTCCTCCCATGTGTCCTCTCCTCCTTCCAATCAATGTTACCATAGTCTAAATCTCCCATAATAATAATTACCCTCCTTCCACTCATTTCTTCTATTTGCTTATACATACAATCTCCACCATCTATTCCGTCATCTGGTTTATAGTAGCACCCTATTGTATATTTTGTTCTGCTAGCCTCAACCTCACACCAAATAGCCTCAAATGTGCTCTTTTCTCTATCCTGAAGTTCAACTTCTATTCTCCTTGGCTGCAGCCCATCAACTATCGTCAAGAACACTCCTGCTCCAATTTTATTCTTCCTGAACACACTATACTCCTCATAATCCATCCCACTTGCTATATCATCTTCTGTCAGCCATGTTTCACTAATGCCAATAACCTGTGGCCTGGAAGTGCCAACCAAGGCCAAAAATTATTCCTTCTTGTTCCTAATACTTCTGGCATTAGTATACATAAATTGCAGAAGCCCATTTGTCCCATCTCTATTTTGATGCCTTATACTAACTATCCCATTCTGATTTGTTGTCCTTCGTACTTGCTCGGGCATATTACACACATTCATACACTCAACTGTCTCCCTAAAGTCTGCATATCTACCACCCTCCCACCCCTTAATAACTCTAGTTTTCCTGATTCTGCACATCCACTTCCTTCCACTTCATTCAACAACACCTTTTCAAGTCTCCGTACACCAAATCCATTCAAATGCAAACCATCCATCTTATATAAATCCTTTCACCTATCGAACTCACTCCACATGTCAATAAATTCAATACTACTCCTCCTGCATAATCTGTGCATAAAGTCATTGGCAATTATGGCCCTCCTTCTATACTCTTCACTGTCATACCGTGGCAACAGACTCACCATCCTAACTCTCTCACTCTTCTATTTTGCTACCTCAAGTAATTCCTTCAAGTCCTCTCCCATAGCCATTTTGCCTCCTTTCAAATCATTCGTTCACCCTCTGCTTTTGCATTCTGATAGACTCGCTTACATCCTTAATGTTCGCGCCAGGTTGGTTAGATTTTGTCAAATTCTCATCTATCACACCTCTTACTAAAGAATCTCCGTATGACGATACTCATTCTATCATTTTGTTTACACTCATGCTCATACTCTTATTTTTCTTATCATACTTTTGCTGTTTATTAGTCGGTATGCTTGGTAACATTTTTGCAAATGCTCCAGCTGCTGATTCGCCCTATGTATCGCTCTGTGCAACCATGCAATCTCACTCATTGCATCTATCTCATCATTTTTATTATCCGTTAAACCATAAATTCATTCTCTGTATTTGTACCTTCATTCTCACTTTCAACGCTGCTCTCACAGCTATCTGGTACTACCTTGCAAATGTCACTATTCGTACCTCTCATATCACTATTTTCTACATGCTAACTTTCAACAACGATATCACTCTAACGACCTGAAACACACTTTACATCCTCATTTTCCTTACACTTTCTGCACACATTCACTCCACTATCAGAACTTATAGTGTAGTGAATGTATCAGGCAAGTGATCAGAACTTATACCACCTTTACCACGAGTTGCCCAAGTTCTGAAAATACTTCAGGTGAAAACTTTGTTTGCTTACATTTGGATAAAGGTTTAAACCAATTATATAATTCATAGCATAGCCAAGCAAAAAAAACTTCCATATACTGTATTTTTTCTTAACTGCTTGTTTCTTCTATTTAATAGCATCACCTGTTTCATTTGCTCTTCTTGTTTAAACCTTTTCCATTATTAAAAAACGTTTCCAATAAATATATAAATACTGGGGGTTAACTCACGACACACTTTGTCCAAGTATCATTTAGCACTTCTAAAGGTATACTGAGCCTTGGTTGAAGGAGGAAAACCTTCAGTAATAAAAATCAATAAACAAGAGGCAATTGGTTGAAATGTGGATAACACATGTTCACTTCAAATCTGACAAAATAGCAAGGGAAGGTGGAAGCAATAAAACTATATTGTTGTTCACTTCACCCATCTTATTATTTGTCATTCTGTCACTACAAATTATTGTAGTGCCAGAATGACGAGTAATAAAAGAGGGGTGAAGTGAACAACAGTATAGTTTTATTGCTTCTGCCCTTGAATATTCTGACGCTATTTGTTTGTTTTTTTTTAAATCTCCATTTGATTTCAATAATTTTTACTTACTTATTCAATTTTAATTTGTTTGGATAATTATAAAATATATATTTATTAAATTAATTTAAGTCTGCCTGGAGACCACTTGTCCCATTGTCGCAGACCACAGGTTGAGAAGCACTGGATTAGGCCACATATAGACTACTGTGCAAGGATTTGGTCACCTGGTTTTCATAAGGATGAAGAGGTTTTGAAAAGTCCCGAGGTGATTGACTAAAGTAGTTTCTGGTCTTTGGAATGTTGAGTATGAAGAAAGGTTGAGAAGATGCCATTTACAGTTCTAGTGGATAGGAGGAAGATGGTTGATACGACAGAGACATCTATCCTGTTAATCCTGTAATGGGCTGTTACATGTTTAACGTTGAAGAAGTTTTTCATAAAATGGGGGGGGGGACAAAAGGTCATCCCTGGAAGGAGGGTGTGAGCAAGAGAGTCAGAAAGTTTTTTTGCATAGAGAGTCGTGAATGATCGAAATGCATTACCCGAGAGTGAATGTCTGCAGAGAATTTTAATGTATTTAAGGCATCGTATGATGAGCTGTGTGTATAGCAAAGGGCTTTCCCGCAATGAGTCCTTAACTCAATGGGTGTGTGTGGGAGGGGGCCCTTTTAGGAAAATAGTTAAGATACCTTGAGCTTTCATAGGTTGCCATTTTTAAAAATATAATAAAATTATCTTTATATCTAGTAGTGAATAAATATTACCTCTGTTTTGTGGCATGTAAAATAACTTTTGCTGGATCTGAATTGGCTATTTCACTTTCCCTGACTGCTTCTGCGAGGTCCTTAAATGCTGTTCTTCGTATGCTAAAGACAACATATATGCTATCAGAAATGATTTAGTCACATACACCTCTTTCAGAAACACTAATGATGTTAAGCAGTACTTTTGAAAATAATATCAGTTGAAAATATGAATTATAGCAGCTGATGAACAACAGGTCTGTCAATATATAAAGCAAGTCAGTTAATAATAATAAAAAAACACCATTATTTTGAACTTTCCCCTACCCTTTTACCAACCCCTGTTGTGCAAGAGATGAAGCTTGATTCAGTTTCGTGGTTTGCAATTCTCTGCTTCCACACTTGAACTTCAATTTGATATCACATAATCCCCCATGGGTTTATGAGAGATAGAGTGAGAGAGAGAGAGTGTTGCCATCTTTTACTGGGGATCTACTAATTTCTAGTAGAATAGAATGTTTATGGACATTCCAAGGCTTTGCTTTCTAGGAATTTGATTAGAATTCAAATAAATACAAAAATTCTTCATATGAAAAATTCACAAATTATAATTTTCTAAAGAAACTAATATCAATAGTCAGACTGATATCTCACTATTAGACTATGCATTTTCTGAGTTTTTTTAAGCAGAGTAATTAAATAAGCATGCTTAAACAATAAATCTTGGCAATTTGAGAAAAAATGAAACCATTGTATCATATTCTAATTTTAATATTTTAATAAACTAGTAATTTTATATAAGTGTTAAACATCAATCTGATGACTATACATTCTACATTTATGTACAAATTTTTCACATTTAACATGTATTATTATTATTAATATTTTAAATTCACAATATAATTATATTTTTTCCTTTCTTTTAAGCTGATCCGAGTACATTTTTGAAAATTATGAAGACAACTACCGTGTTTGAGTAAAACTTTAGTTTAATATAACTAAACTCTACATTCGACGTTTTGACCTTTATATCAAGGTCATCTTCTGGAGCATATGCACTATATACAGAGAACAAGCTACACTATAATCTATCTGGTTTGTTAAAGTTACTGACCAACCGTTACAACAATTGTTGGCCTGACCTCTAGTGAAAAAAAAAAAAAAAATAAAAATAAAATAAATAAATAAAATAGAATATACATTAATGCTAGAGTCCTATTATTAATATTATCTGTTGGTTGTAGAATTACAATGGGCACAACAACAAGTCTATGTGTATATATATATGTATACAATTGTTTGCATACTTGGGATTAGGAGTTAAATAATCAAGCTTATAAAATTACTTGATAACCCTAATATACAGTATCCCCAAGTTAAAAAATTAATTACATCTATATCTCCTCCAGAGATTCTTATTAAAAATAAAAACACCTTGTAGCAACTTCTATAGGTAAAGTTGATAAGGCTCTGTGTTACTAAAGCTTGGTATTTAGGGTCTAGCTACTCACTGAAGAGACCTCAAAGAAGATTGAAACCGGTCTGGATAGTGACCCCACCCTATTATGTATTGCAGTATACATCTTTTAGTGAGATGTGCTTTATATTATGGGAAAATACTAAGAATAGTGATCAGAGCTTTACCCACCTTTACAATGTGTTGCCCTGGTGTTGTACCATCTTTAGACTTGAACTATGTTTCAGGCGCAAACTTAATTATTTGCATACTTGGGATTAGGAGTTAAATAACGAAGGTTATAAAATTACTTGGTAACCCTAATATACAGTATCCCCAAGTTAAAAAATTAATTACATATATATATACATACATATATTTACAATATGATTAAAAAAAAGTTGGTATGGAATGGTTTCTAATACTAGCTAGAAGTTGGCTAGAGTCCTGACTTATGCTGGATCGTATGTATTAGGTAGGCTGAATGTGTGCCATCCAGATTCTTGGAATGTTCATGCCTCCATTGTTGTTGATATTTGGGTGGTTTATCAGAATTTTGCAGGCTTCTTTAAATTTCCTTTCATACCAGGTTTTTGTATGGTGTAAAGATTGTATTTCAAACATCTAAATGGATTACGTTATGAAGGGAAGTAGTATTAAACTTATCTTCATTTTAGATGTTAATTTTAGCTTTTTACATTATGCAGATGATGTTATACATCCAAACAAATCCAGTACTAGTCTGCAAGATTCCCCGACTAAACTGAATAGCTGTTGTGATAAATTTGATATGAAAATCAACAATATGACTGAAATATAACAAGTGAAAGTGATCTTTCTGGAGGGAAAGCTGAGACTTGTAGAGTAGCCAATATTTTCATCAGAATGTGAGTATTAGGAAATATCTCTCTTTTGTAGCATTTTAAATAATATGTTGCTGATTTAGGAAGGATGTTTCTAAAACTTTAAACTTTTGCTTCTTATAAAGTAGCAATGTTATGGCCGTCCAAATGCACCTGTGAAGTAGCTGTATTATAGTTCTCCAAATCTACAGCATATTTTTAAAATAAAATCTTTATTCTGGATCCACATTTGATGTCTTCATTGTGACCAGGAATTAAAATACTAATGACTGAATAATTTCTTTATTTTTAGTTAAATCTTTCTTGTACGTGAATACAGCAGTCTAATATTGGTGTCAATATCATTTTTATGATAAACTTCAGCTAGCTATGTTTTATTATCAAATCAATGTATTGGTGATTTAATAATTAAGGGATTGTGATTTTATGGTTACCCTCAAGCAAATCTTGCAGAACTGATTTAGCTCTTATATGGATGTCAGAGAATATTTTGTCAGTTCAATATTTTGTTTTTTAAAATTCTTCAGGAGTATACTTAGTAATTGCAATTCTTTAAGTGTCAGCCCCTAGAAGGAGGTTGGCAACCATGTCAGGGAACTTTTTTTCTTTCTTTTGCTGCTCTGGAACATTTGTGGTAATTCAATACGCGTGGATAGGGTTATGTGTTCGTCAGACATGTTGTAATAGATTTCACGGTATGATAAGAACACAGATGGTTAAGAAAATAACTATTTATTAACTTAAAAGCTAATATTTCGCTGGTATTATATCCAGCATCTTCAGAGCACACAACACAAAGTTTGTTACAAATGCAAGACAACCACAATCCGGTGTAACAGTGACTCTACAGCCAATAAAGAATTTGCTAAAGTTAAAAATCGACACCTGAAAAAATTTGAAATCCTCCAGCAACGCAATGTTATACAGCGGCCGCAATTTCATCAAGATGGCATCGTTGTGAACCTATCATCGACAACCTTATCCAAAGAGGCCACGAGTGCATTAAGTCTTAGATACAATTTTGCCGTTACTCCAAAAGATGTGCCTAAAACCAAAATAATGGCTTCCGTTGAACGTGGGATTTACCACTTGCCTCCAGCCATAGCCAATAATATTAGGTTAGACGTAGCCAATATCCTTATCCATTCTAAGCCTCCCAAAAATAATATCCCACATAAAGAAATAATAGCTCTAAAAGAACTACGCAATAATAACCACATTACAATAACCAAATCAGACAAAGGAAACGCCACTGTAGTAATGGATACAACAGAATATGAAAGCAAAATGCATGCACTGCTCCGAGACCGGTCTACATATCAAATCATAGATCGAGATCCTACCAACTCACAAAAGAATAAGGTGTGCAAGTTACTGAACAAAATCACTTCCTGGCCTAAAGAAATTGTCAAAAAACTCAAACCCATGCACGCTAAAGCACCCAGAATATATGGTGCTCCTAAAATACACAAACAAGGCACACCTTTGCGTCCTATTGTAGATAGTATAAACAGTCCTACATATAAACTAGCTAAACATTTAGCAAAATTACTAACCACTTACACAAACAATTCTCCCTCTTTTGTTAAAAATTCTACCCACCTAAAAAGTATTTTAGAAAACCACACCTTAAATAGTTCAGACCTAATGGTGAGTTTTGATATCACCTCATTATTCACTAATGTGCCACTGATTGAAACACTTAACTTACTAAATTCACAATTTCCCCCAGATATATTTCAGCTATTTAAATTCACAGTACAGGCAGGTTATTTTGCATGGAAAGGGAAAATATACAAACAATTATATGGGACAGCTATGGGTTCCCCCCTTTCTCCCCCCTTAGCCAACTTCTACATAGAACATCTGGAAAAATTAGCTATCAATACAGCCACTCTCAAACCTAGTCTCTGGCTACGCTATGTTGACGATGTGCTTGCTATTTGGCCACATGGCCCAGACACAATGAATACATTTTTAGTGCATCTAAATAGCCAGCACCCTAAAATCCACTTTACAATGGAACTAGAAGCCAATGACTGCCTGCCCTTCTTAGACACACTGATCACACGTCTTCCAGAAGGTTCCTTATCATTTTCGGTTTATAGAAAACCCACACATACAGGGAGATACTTACACAAACAATCACACCATCACCCTTCTCAACAATATGGTATCTTAAAAACACTAACCCATAGAGCTAGAGCAATCTGTTTCAATGACATTGCTCTCACTGCTGAACTTTCTCACCTACGTCAAACTTTCTTAATCAATGGTTACAATCCCCATAAAATAGATAACATACTAAATGCTACCCATAAATCCCCTCTATCTACCACAGAAGACTACAACAAACCCATCACCATCCCATACATTAAAGGCACATCTGAAAAGATATCGAGGGTGCTTAACAAACACCAACTATGCACAGTATTTAAACCTTATTCACCTAAGGACAAATGCACTCCTTTATCACATCCAGGTGTCTATGAAGTGCCCTGTTCTTGTCATCAAGCCTACTACGGACAGACAGGAAGAAATGTGGACATCTGCCTCAGTGAACACAAAAAATATATCCGACACTTTCGCTATGGTAAGTCGGGTCTGGCAGACCATGCTTTGGATACCCCTGCACACAGGATCAATTGGAAAGAAACAAAAGTAATGCAAAAATGCTTCTACAAGTCAGAGAGGTTGTTCCTGAAAGCAACAGAAGCCTTAAAACATACTCCAAACCTTAACAAGTATGGCTGTATAAATCTACCAAAGATTTGGGAGACAGTCATCCTAAGACCAAATTAATATTTATTACTTTTATTTTTTAATTTATATTTTTTCAAACTTTCTAAGACCATCATTTGGACTACTATTTCAAAACTTGAAATTTTTTTTTTTTTTTTTTTTACCTAGATGGCGCCATATTATGACTTTAGTCTTGTGTTGCACGCTGCAATCACTTATACTAGCCCCACTGTTATATCGGATTGTGGTTGTCTTGGATTTGTAACAAACTTTGTGTTGTGTGCTCTGAAGATGCTGGATATAATACCAGCGAAATATTAGCTTTTAAGTTAATAAATAGTTATTTTCTTAACCATCTGTGTTCTTATCATACCGTGAAACCTATTACAACGTGGTAATTCAAGCTGGTCCAGTCCTTAATGTCTTCAAACCACATTCTCCTGGGATTACCTCTCCCTCTTTTTCCATCCAGTTTTCCTTCTAATATTAATTTCTGAATGCCTTCTTGTCTAGTTAGATGTCCAAAATATTTAAGTTTTCATTCTTTAATGATTTTCATTAATGTTCTTTTCACTTTGGCTTTCCTTAAAACATCTTCATTTATTCATTTTCTCTGTCCATATTTTCAACATTCTTCTGATGGTCCACATTTCAAAAGCCTCTAATTTTTTCTCTGCTTCTTTATTTAAAGTCTAAGTTTCACTATTTCAGAGAAGGCTTGACCAGATACAGCAATTCTTGTGTCTATGTTAATGTCTCTAGATGTTAGAACAGTTTTAATATCAATAAAGGCTTTTTCTATTCTTCTTTTCATTTCTTCAAGGGAATTTCCTCCTTCTGTAAACATTTGTTGCAAATATATAAAAGATTTAACCTGTTCAATTTTCTTTTGGTCAACAGTTATATTTAGTTTCTTTTGATATAATCATGCACTTTGTTTTCTTCAGATTAATAATTAATCCCATGTCTAAGCTTCTGTGACTAAGTTTTGAAGATCTTCAGATTCAGCACTATGGACCGTATCATCTGCATATCCGAAGTTGTTGAAGTTCCTACCCTTGACTTTTATACCCTTCAATTCTGCTATATCTTTAAAAATTTATTATTATTATTATGCGACACCCCCAGGGAGTCCAAAGACTCATTGAGGGAGAGTGTGTCAACAGCATCGAACGATTTAATCCCATCCAACTACTAACTACGCTCAAACTTGCTTAACGTTTTGCATGAGCCATTAATAGCAGAGGCTTTACCAATCGACCAACCTTTCACTATATATATTATACCATAAAGGTGATAAGATATATCCTTGTCTTACTCCTTTTTTGATTTCAAAGCTGCTAGAATATGCATTTTTGTATCTTATTGAGGCCATTTGATTCCAGTATATATTTGTATTTATACATAGATCTTTTCCTTGTAGACCATTATTCTGTAGGATATGTATTAAATTCTTATGATCTATTGAATCTAATGCTTTGGTGTAACCAATAAAACAAAGATATATGCTTTTCTGGTTATCGAGCCTTCTTTTGCATAATGTTTTTGGATTGAAAATTCCTTCTCTTGTACCTTTGTCTTTTTGAAATCCTGATTGAGTGTCTTCCATTTCTATTGACAAAGTGCCTTCTTTCTAGGATTATTCTCAGTAATAATTTCATAACTTAAATTTAAGTTTAACATTAGTTAAACTTAAATTTAACTAATTAGTCTATATTCTGAACATCTAAAAGTTCTTGGAATTTTGGGGTAGTGACAAAGATGGATTTTCTTAGATCATCAGAGATGTATCCTGTATTATATATATTATTAAAAATAATCTTTAGATCATTAATAATGTTATTTAATTTCTTCAACAATTCGATAGGGATCTGATCAGGGCCTGGTGTTTTACCAGTTTTCATTTGACTTATGGTGCATTCTATTTCTTCGTATGTAATTAGTTCACCATACATATTTTGTATAGCTGGTGTGTCTGTGAGATCAGAGTCAAACAGTTATTTTCCATATTCTTTCCATCTTTTTATGATATCTATCATTTCTACTAGTATTTTTCCATTTTGATCTTTTACACAAAGATTATGGTTGAAAGTCTTCTTTTTATTTGTCAGAGCTTGGATTGACTAATGCATTTCTTTACTATTGTGTTTGTTGTCCAATTCTTCTATTTCTTTAAATTTTTCATTTAGCCACTTGTCTTTAGCCTTCCTGAATTCATTTTTTATCATTTTACTGAGTATTTTATATACTGTGGTGCAATTTTCTTTTTTTCGTCTTTCATAACTTCTAATATTGATTCTGTCATCCAGTTGTTTTTTTCCCCTTGGACAAAGAATTTCTTTGTCCAAGGATCCGATTGTTTCTAATGATACTAACAATAGCTTAGACAATTCAATCATGATTGCCACAGACTGATGCCTTCCAAGGCATGTATGTAGGACATTTTTTTTTTAAACAGGACATATTCATTTGAAGTATATGAGCATAAATTATTCTATATTTTGTTAAATGATGTCGCATTTTAGTGTCTTCAGAAAATAATATAGGTTTCAATCAAAGCAATACAACTTCTCATTTGTCTTATTTGGCAAATATCTGATTGAAGGATTAAGGAAATGTGAGGCATAACATGTACTCCTCCATTCAAAAGTGTCTGATTAATTTTAATTTCCCTATTCCAAATGCCAATTTTGATCAGAGAAAAGAAATAATCCTAACTAATAAAGGCTTTCTTCCATTTCACTCAAAATCCCCAAAACATTGCCTAGCATTTACTCTCCAGCAGATGTGCTTAGGAGACAGTGCTGGGGAGCAAAATGAGAGCAGGGGTAGTCTGTGTATGTACATGTAATGCACATTTTTCCACTTCAGCCCTCCAATAACCAGACTGGTAATCTGACTCCAAATAATGAAAATCGCCTACCACTTAAAGACAATCAGTAACACACAGTAGAATTTGAATCAACAACCTGTTTACTGGAGAGAAAGTACATTAATCACATGGTCAACCAGATCAGCACATTTAATATAATTTAATATTGGTTTCAATGGATTACTGTTATTTGTAAAGCAATTAAAACTGATATTAATAATTCTACACTGAATGAATGGATGTTAAAAAAATTTGGTATTTAGTATCTCTTGACATATGCTGAGTCATTTCAGTTTTGGTTTCACTTGTTTCATAACTGCATGGTTATCAGCATTCATCATGATAAATTATGGAGATAACTACGGTGTTAAAGTACTAACTTTAATATAAACCTACATTTACCTGGATTCCTTGGATGAGGAGGTTGTGGAGAGGGTTCAGAGGAGAGTGACTAAGTTGGTAAGTGATGCAAAAAATGCACCCTACATTGATAGATTGAGAGCTTGTGGATAGCAGAGGTTGGTTGATAGGCAGAGAAGAGGGGATATGATAGAAACATTTAAATTACTAAAAGGTTTTTATAAGAATGTAATAAATTTAGTTTAATCCTTTATCCAAGTGTGTGTAAACAAAGTTTGCGCCTGAAAGTATCTTGAGGACTGGTACAACACCAAAAATTTATCTTCAGAAAGTGGTACAACACCGAGCGACTCCTTGCAAAGGTGGAGCAAGATACCAACACTCCTATCTCAGTATCTCCCATAATGCAAAACACATCTCCTTGCGGATATGTATAATGTTATGCATTAAGGGAAGGACTCCTACCCAGACTAGTTTCGACCTTTATTGAGGTCTCTTCAGTGGGAGCCAGGCCCAAGTGGAGATACCAAGGCAGAAGCATTAGCAAGGTCATCTCCTCCTATAGGAGCTGCTAAACGGTGTGCCACCTTTTAATGAAAGTTTATTTTTCACTTGGTCAGACTATAATAAATTTAGTTTAATCCTTTATCCAAGTATAAAGGATTAAGCCTTGGATAAAGGATTAAACTAAATTTATTATAGTCTGAAGAAGTGAAAAATAAACTTTTATAAGAACGATGTAAGAAATATTTCAGCTGTGTGATAGTGATGGAAGAACAAGAGGTCATCCCTGGAAATTAAGGAAAAGTGTGGTTAACAAGGGTGTGAGAACTAGATTTTTTGCTTGGAGGGTGGTGAATGAGTGGAATGCATTGCCTGACTCAGTTGCGAGTTCTTCGTTTGCAAATGAATTAAGAAGAGGCATGACAGATATTGTTTTGATAGTTTGGATCTCCTGTGTTGAGTCTACTGAATCCAACTGAATATGTAATAATAATAATTTTGACTATGATATTAAGTTCATCATTTGGAACACACACTGAGGTAAGCTACATAACAGGCCACACAGTATGCCGAAGTGTCACTAATTTTTCAACTATTAATGCTATCTGCCTGACTGGTGGGGAAAAAAAATACTACTACCAAGCTAAAAGAGTCCTGAGAAATCTATACGGTTATAGATCACTAACAGTTTAATAAAACAAAAAATGGCATTGGAATTATCTGTTGCAGAAATGGTTGATAGGAGAAAAAGAGGGGATATAATAGAAACATTTAAGTTGCTTAAAGGGTTTTATACGATAGATGCAGGGGAAATATTTCAGCACTTGACTAGAGGGACCAGAACAAGGGGTCATCCCTGGAAGTTGAATAAAGGTGTAATTGGTAGGGATGCGAGGACTAGATTTTTTGCTTGGCGAGTTGTGAATGAGTGGAATGGGTTGCGACAGTCAGTTGTGAGCGCTTTGTCTGTTAATGTGTTCAAGGAAAGGTGTGATAGATTGTGTGGATAGATTGGGTCTCCCATGATGAGTCTTTGGACTCCATGGAGTTGGTGTGCGTATAATAATAATAATCTTTAGCATTGTGAAATTTTGGTTTCTATTAAATTAAAGTTATTACTATTAACTCATAATTTGTTTCCATAATTAAAAGAATGATTGGTTTCAGTTGGACAATTTATAGTGGTAGATTTAGAAAATAGTTAAAACATAAAATATACGTGCAGATACTGCACGTATATTTTAGTTAATGTATCTGCTCTCCAGCCAAAAGGCTGCGGGTTTGAATCCCGCCGTGGGCATGGATGTTTGTGATTTTCTGTGAAAATACTAGTGGTGGTGGTCAGCGGTAGATGGCGTTGATGTAGTTGTGGTCAGTTGGTGGATTGAGTGGTGTAGACAGAGTTGTAGAGCAGGTGCCCTTGATGAGTCTTTAGACTCCCTGGAGGCGTTAAGTAATAATAATAGTAATAGAAAACAAAATTATATATATCTAGAGTAGAGAAGTCAAAAACATGTAAACCATTTGTAAACTTGCTGAAATTTTTTATACTCCCCCCCCCCCCCCCCCGGATGTTTACCATTCAGGAATGCTCTTTGATACCATAAATTTGTTATAAACATAATTGTTCTTACAGAAATGTTGAAAATATAGACAAAATCAAAATTCAGACTGAACAATTTTGAACTGTATTATATGTAAATGTTTATGTCTGTTATGTCTATAATAATCTGTATAATATACAAGCATCTAGGTAGTGCAACTGGAAGAACAATGGCACATTGCACCCTTCAATTGGAAAAGACCTGATTTTGATTCTTGTTCCAATGAGAGGAATCTTTATGTGGGCTTTTTCAACAGAAGGTGTGTTAGCCCATCCCATAAAAAGGATTTTTCCCCTAGGAAACTCAAGTTTTTCATCCCACATACAGGCAAATTGGGCATGAAAATATGCAATTTATAGACAAAAAGTTATTGTTGTTGTTGTTGTTGGTGGTGGGGGAGGTAGACAGTAGATGCCACTGTGTATAGTTGGAGAATTAAGTAGTAGCAGAAACAGTGAGATGTGTATAGTGAAGTAGAATAGTGTCCTTCCATCCCCTTTGAATGAAGCTTTGGACCCAGATGTCACAAAATAATAATAATAATTAATTAGTCATGTGGATATGCTGGTGTACAGTAATTTTTATGCATCAGCCTATGTTAAAGACTGACTAATCAAAGTTATTTTGCTATAACTTTCTATAATTACCATTTTTATTGGCTGAATGATTTTCAAAATGCTAATAATAATTCTTTCCTGACTTGATGGAATTAAACTTTGATTTTTTGGGTTACAATTAAAATTTATTGATCATTTCAGTTGGACTATTTTTATTGCAAAATTATGCAAAACAAAATCACATATACAGTACATACTCTAAAAACAAATCCTGAGTCAACTGTGTTAACGAATGTTCTCACAAGCATACTTGCACGACTTTATCGGTATCTGCAATCATTTCCTTGAGTAATTCTTTGACACCTTCTCTTAGATTAACGAATGTTCTTACAAGCATACATGCACAACTCTATTGGTATCTGCAATCACTTCCTTGAGTAATTCTTGGATATTTTGTATACTTCCTTATTGGAATCTTCAGTGGTACAAATAATCTCAGTCAGTTTGCCTCTACTTTATTTGAAAATGACTTCCATTCAAGGTTATGTTTAATGCCAAATAATACTATTCTAGCAATAACTACTCTCTGTTGAATGAATAAACCATCTTACTCTTATTATTTAGAAGGATCTCTTCTAAATATTGGTTAACTTCTTCCTACTAATACCAGCTATGTTGTCATGGTATTTATTGTAATTCTTCTGTTAGCTATACCTACTTTGGGTTCATTAATTTGCAATGCAAATAATAATGCAACATTGAAGTATCAATGCTTACCATCGATTTCTGACATATGTGTACTACAGAACTTAAAAAAAAATATCCTGTTTCTTATATCCTCTTTCATTCCTGTAAACTTCCTATGAGAAATTTGTATTTACAATTACTTTGTAAATCCCTAGGCTGCATATATTTTTTAAAACACTTGGAAATGAAACATTTTTTCCAGAAATGATTTACTCATCATTTGGTGCCATAAATAAACACAAATGTGGAGAGCACTTAGCTTTTGGTTTCGAAATCATTTTGCTAGATGCATACAATGCTGTTAATCAGCATATATCTTGATTTGTAATTAAATTCCTTTCCTGGTCACTTTTACAGGGTGTTCGGGATAAATTTGACAGTTTCGTAAGGAAAAAGAAAATCTTCTTTGTATCTATTAAATTTAATGAATTGACAAAAAAACATTACAGGCAGAGTTAATTACAATACTATCAACAAGATTTACTCAAAATAACCACCATTAGCATCGATCACAGCTTCAATTCTGCTTCGGAACCTCGAACAAGCTGATGCTACAGTCTCCCTGGGAAGGGCCGCAAAAACTGTTTTAATTTTATCCATTAACTGGGCTTTTGTATTACTGGAAGTGCGATTGGTGTCTTTTTCAACTGCGCCCCATACAAAATAATCCATGGGGTTAAGGTCTGGGGAGTTTGGAGGCCAAACATTTGGACTGGTGAAGTCGTAGAAATTTTCAGACAACCATTTTTGACTTTTCCCAGAGGTGTGGCAAGGGGCCGAATCCTGCTGCCATACATACGGCCTACCATTGGCTACCCTTGTTATCCAGGGCTTGACTACAGTTAGCAACTCCACGAACAAAGCCCGAATTCCAATGCCAGGGTTCTTCAACACCTGTTCCTGCAGATTTGCGAGGAATTCTGCTGTACGAACGCAATCAGATCGTCTGCTAGGGATCTTTCTTCTTGCTACATCCTCGTAGTCACCATTGCAAGTCTCTAGTTCATGCCTGATTGTTTTTACTGTATTCAGGGAGCATTGGGCAGCAGTCGTAATATCCTTATTTTGATGGCGGGCACGAATCATCATGATACAAGTTATTCTCTTCCATGATTCAGGTGGGTTCCAGCTATCCATCCTTTCTGACATCTTGTATATGAATGAAGAAGGGTCCAAACTTTTAAATGAAGAGAAGTGTGTGTTAATACATGTAACTTACGGAAAAATATAATTAATTATAAATATGTCAAATTTATCCCGAACACCCTGTATGTTATCAGGCATTTAATAATACAATAATGTATTGTACACTATTACAATAAAATATGTCATAAACATTTGTACACTAAAATTATTTCATTTAAGAATTAGTTTATTATTATTAATAATTCTAGCATGGATAATCATTTAGCAGAATTATGTAATTTTATTTGAAAGCTGAATAATATAGGTTTTATGAAAAATTAATTAAGACAGTGTGCATTTTACTTGTATAAATATTCAAGAAATACAGTACCCAGAAGAGAGTAGTCTGGTTTTACAAATACAAAGTTATACATGAAACCATTTTACTCACTGCAAATTTTTAGTGTATACATTTGCCTCTTTAACAATCAGAAATTAGTATTATTTGTTTTTAGAGGAATAAAATTGCTAATTCAATCATTTGAAATGAATTAGTGTGGATGTTTAGAAATTTCTTAACAGAATTGGAGGATTTCCATCATAACTAATCTAACTCATGACAGTGTTCTCATACCTGCCTTGTCGGGAATAACATCTTAGTTGAAATGCAAGTATACAGGAATATTTACATATGTTTCATAGACTATCAGAAGGCTTTTGACTGGGTAAAACATAATAAAATGTTCAATATATATTAGATAAATCAGATGTAGAAGATCATGTGCTTAAGATTATAAAAATGATTTACACCAAACAGAAAATGCAGCTGTTTAACTCTGAGGCTTCTGTAGTGAAAATAAAAAAAGGAGTTAGACAAGGTTGTATCTTTCACCAAATTTATTCAATATGTATAGTGGGACAGTGATGAAAAAGACTGAAAAACAAAAAATAGGAATTAGTATGAATGATATAATATACAACAATCTTAGATATGCTGCTGATACCATTCTAATAGCAGAAAACAGAAACAAATTAATCAAATTACTGCAGCTACTAATTGAAGAAGGTAAAGAATTTGAATTAGATATAAATACAACAAAGACCAAATTTATGAAAATCTCAAAAGAAAGCAGATCCAAGCCAGAAATATTCATAAACAATATGAAAATTGAACATACAATAGAATACAAATATTTAGGCACCTACTTTACTACAGATGGAAAGCAAGATAAAGAAATAGAAATAAGAACAGCCATAGCTAAAGATGCACTCTGGTAAAATAAAGATCTGCTCAGAAGTTCTATGAGTATCGAGACAAAGAAAAGAGTGATTAGTGTGGCCAATTTTCACATATGGAAGTGAGACCTGGATATTCAAGAAGAGAATAAGGCAACAGATAATGACCTTTGAAATGTGGTGCTATAGGAGAGCTCTGAAAATCTCATGGACAGAACATGTGACAAATACAGATGTCCTACAGAGAATGAGAACACAGAGATTTTTATTACAGGAAACGATCAAGAGAAAGACTGGTTTGGAAGGACATGTACTGAGAGGTTCAGCAGGACAGAGGATACTAACAGTTTTAGAAGGAAAAAAATCAGGAGACAAAAAATGAAGGACATGACTTGAAGATATAAGATCATGGACAGGATCATGTGGCTATGCAGAAACAAAAAGGAAAGCCACCAACAGAGAGAACCGAAAAGGCATAGTGCTGTGCCCTCTCACTGAGGAAGCTACACGAAGAAGAAGAAATGACGGAAAGTGAAATGTTCATTGCTAATAACTTTAAACAAAAGGAATGAACACCTCTAATTCTGTTTACACTTATTCACCCCCCCCATACATACACACACACACACACACACACACACACACACACACCACACAAGTGCATATGGTCTCTGTCTGAAAAACAATAAACATAAGCTGCACAATAGCTTCAATACAAATTATACAGTTTAGGCATCTTGTTTTAGTTGACATCCTTTACTTTTTACTTGATGTCCATGCTAGAATTATTAATAATAAACTAATTCTTAAATGAAATAATTTTAAATTACAATTTGCAGTACCATAACAAATATTTTCATTTCATTAATCAAAACATTTGTGCAGAATTTCTATGCATTAATATATTAGAAAAAAATTAATTTTATACAATACAATTGCGAAATTATTGCAATACAGAAGAAACACCAAAGAATAAACCATGGGAGATAATATACATCTCAGTATAATAATAAATGTTTCCTTTATGGCCATTTATTCATAAATTAACTGCGACCAAATTCATATGTTAATGTAATCAATTAATTTAAGGTCTTTAAAAAAATTGGTCACGTTTGAAATAGCTGCTCTGGCTAAATATTTATATACTTGTGACCATGCCTTATTTCATTTGTGTTAATTTTGCATCTGAAATAATGTGCTTAAATTAGTTATTATTTAATAGTGAGCACAAAATAACTTGGAAATTTTCAAGTAGGTCTGGCTGGGGAAAAAAACAGTTTGGCACACTACAAACATGCAGGCAAGTTTCCATGAGATATAGGATCATACACACAAATTTCTTTATTATTTTAAAAATACCTCCTAGAATCAAATGCTAATTATTCAGTACCATTTTTTTTTCAAATATTTTAATAATAACTTCTTACATAGAAGAATGCTAAATTAAAATGACACATGATGTGTAATGTAACAGATGAAAAATCATTAATTTGCAGATTTGCAGAAAAAAAAACAAAAAAAAAACTACATCTTCTTTCTCTACTTCTGAATAACATTAATTACATACAGTTATATGGCAATCAACAATAACACATTTCACAAAAAAAATGTTTTTTGTGAAATGAACCCAAATTTACTTCTCGTTACAGTATTTCTTTAAAATTTAAACGCAAGCACAAACACCGAGTTTGGCAGAGGTAACTGTGAAATTATCATAATCAAATTCCTGATGTGTAACCTCAAAGGGTGTACAGGATATGATAGTAGTATATGAAAAATTTACATCATTACTAACTTCTAATCTACAATTTTCCTCCAAATCAATCTGTTACTTGTCAAGACTCCAATATTATCAGATCTTATATTTCTATCATCTAAAGCACTTTTTACCGTATCAGTCAACCTATATCTTGGTCTTCCTCTGGATCTTTTTCCTGGCAACCTGGCACAGAACAAATATCCTCGTTTTTAATATTATATTGCTATTGATGCTATCTGTTCATGCCCTTAATCTTTCTCAGGACTCTCATATCTGTGTTTCTCTATTCTTTGGTCAAGTGTTTTACTTCTAAACCAGCACTCAGATCCATAAGTTAAAATTGGTTTGAACACTGTCTTGTATACTGCTAATTTAGTGTTTTGACTAATTTCTCTCTTATTCTATATAAATTTATTTGGTTTACTTCTTACCATACCAGCTTTGTTGATTCTGTTGTCTATTTCCATATTTAAATTACCATCTTCGCTAAAAATCATGACTTCGCAAAAGTCTTCCCATGACATTTGTTTAGCTAGTTTTACACAGTGTTTAGCTTTTTTACATTTGTCTCTGTATTCTCTAAGAGCACAAGCTGACTTATTTGCCAGGAACTTTTGATATGCTTTCTTCTTTTTTTTCACTGCCTCTTTAACTTCCTGTGTCCACCATGGAGTTCAGTCCCCCATTCTGATGTTTGCCCACATCACTCTACTTGAGACTGCCCGCTAATCAAGATTAGCCTCATATTTAATGTTGAATACTATGGCTACTCCTCCTTTTCCTTGATTGTCATTGCCTGAATAAAACATTTTGTATTTATTGCTCAGAATGATCTCACCAGTTTTTGTCTTTTTTGTTTCAGTCACCCCTATTATATCAATCTGGTACTTATCCAATTCCTAAGCTAGCTCCATTTCTTTGCTATTCAGGCTTTTTGTGTTGACAATACTGATCTTAAACTCTGGTGATATTGAGTTGGGATGTGTTTTAGGATTTGCTCCAGTAGCTGACTTTTCACTGCTCGCCTCGGTTCCCTGGTGAAAACAATAGGGGACCTTGTTTAACTAGGGCAATGCACCCAGCTGGCATGAAATTCCATTATGTTGTACCATCACTTTATATTGTGGTTTAAGCCAATAAGAATACAATTTGGTTGGCTAAATCCTAAATTGCCAGCCCATCCTCATTCATTCGGTATCCAAGTAGATACCTAACAGGGTGCACCATGAGAAGTTGAGATTGCACACATTTAAGTGTGAAATAACTGGCTTCAGAAATGTACTGTGGCAATGGATGAAATTTTCCTACACGCTGTGCCAACATTAGTTACAGTTCACTCATATCAAATTCAGCCTACTAAGTGAAAACCCTATCCATTCCAACACTTTCAGTCAAGTGACAAATTATATATTATGTAAGAGATCAGTTTGGCACACTTAATTTTCTCCACCACTACCACCAGTATACTTCTATTTTTATTTCCATATAAACAACCCCCTTATCAACAATCTGCTTCTAACTCATTTCTGAACTACAACTGCCCTTCTAGGAAAGAAACAATGTGCACTGCACTTTGCTTTTATGGACTGCCAAGTGAGTAAAAAATAGTTTATTCTCATGCCAGTAGATGTGGCATTATACTGTGTTTTTGAGGTCAATAAGGTATATGTGCTGCTATGATCAACTTTAAAGTTGTTCAATTAAATATTTCTAGTTACATAAGCTGAATGTATGTATTCATATTTATCTGTATTGCAGTTTTTGCTTTCTTGAAAATAATTCTTTTACTCCTGATTAGGTTCCTTTTTTTTAGAAAGAAGAAAATGCCACCCTAGCACGACTAGATGCACAACAGCACATTGAGTCCTTCAACTGGAAAAGGCCCCCAAGTATGATTCTTGTTATGATGAGAGGAATCTTTATATGGCATTTTTTTTTTTTTTTTTCAATTGTAGTTAATTTAGCTGATCTCATACATAGGTAGCAAGGTTTTTCCTCCCGAATAAAAAAACCCGAGAAACTTGGGTTTTTTTCATTCTGCATGCAGAAGTGAGCCATGAGAACATACGCAATTTACGTACAAAAGCACTAGTGGTGGTGGTGTGTGTGTGTGGTGGATTAAGTGGTGAGATGGAGAAATGTAGAGGCATCACATAACAATGATAATTTCTTCATTGTTTAACACAAAACATCAAGAATGATGTCCCAATTTTGTCCAATTGCATGGAATTAGAAAGAAAAAAATTCAAATATTTTGCAGTAACATATGTTACTGCAAATCTTAATCTATGTAATTTGTGACCCAAATTTTTTAAGATGTATTCCAAGTGGCACAGAATGCTTCAGCACTGGGGTATTAGCCAAGGATGATAAAAGGCTAGATACGTTGTTGGGTATTCCACACTCAAATCTTCCAATCTAGCAACAATAGGAATGATTCAGAATGAGTAGTAATCACAGCTGTGTTGTGTATTGTAATTAATGATGTGAAGAGAATGGAAGGTGGGTTATGTAGTGGTTAGCAGTTTGCTTGCTTAACTTTTCAGCCAGTAAACAGTAAATGAGAAAAGCTGTTGCTTACATAAAAAATAAGAGGAAAAAAAAATCTGGCCTACAAATTTTGATCAAGTTGTTCTGATTAACAAGAATGTATCTAACTGTGAACATGATGACAAGGCATACTGATCATTTCAGCTACACAGAAAAAATGACACTGTCTGGTTCTCCTGAGTAATCTGCTACATCCATTGGCATGCATTTGAGATGCATTACCTTGATGGACCTGTGATTTCAGTCAGGATTTCTTCATGACTGCAGGTTGTAAAGAGTCCAGCTATTCCAGTCTTGGGCCTTTCTTCTCCGTTTTCTTCCAACCTACTTAAAAACCAGCAACTTTTTTTTCCCCCCATCGGTTGTGATACATAGAGATTATACAAATTAACATATTTTAGAAACAAAGTACATATTGATAGTAGCACAGCTTGGTTACAGGTGCTCTTCTTACTTTCAATAAAATATCATGTCACTGGCACCAACCATGCATTCCTACTTCTGCATATTGATACATCCTAGTCTTGATGGAAAATGATTCTATTATAACATTCGAAGTTTCTTTCTCATAATATTGTGTGTGTTGTCACAGAAGTTAACAAAATAATTTAGGAAGGATAAACATTGATTTGTTTACCAAGTAACTTTCATTTGCAGTTGCTTGACTTAACAGGTATGCATACACACAATTAAACTGCACACTACATAAATAATAACATTATAATTATTATTATAACATTATTAAAGTGGAATGCTCAATAACAAAAATGTCTGTCTGTATGGGGAGTTTGGGAAAGAGAGAGAGAAAAAATCCACAACTAATTGCTTGATGTGATAGCAAAAACAAGAAACTATGGGGGGGGGGGGGAGTGAACAGGAAATAATGGAGCTCTAACCTAACTACATGCAGGGATACACCTATAATTCATTGACCATAATTCATTATTTTGATTATTTAAAATAATTCGTATGCTTTTATTATTTTGTCCTCTGTAAATCTTTAGAGGCTAGCAGCTGAGTTTAGTGAAATTTTCATAGCAGACTGGACACTATTATCATCTTACTGTAAGTTTATTTTATTTATTTTTTATTTTTTTGGATGAAGGGGAGTTATAATTCTCTATTTAATCGAAATCAAGTAAGTTGTAAACAGTTCAGGAAAACAGCACTTTCCATTAGAAACAGACAAAATACAGCAAGTGAAACTACTGTTTATGTTTACAGTTTGTTATGATAACTCTTTCTCCCTGCTTCAAGAATCATCTAATTGCTACCTTTTCTTGTTTGCATTCAAGAAAAACCATCATGCCAAAAATGTCATTTATTACTTCTTTTTTTTCCCCTCAAACTGATGAAACCAAAAAGCTTCAGTGATTATATTTTAATTTAACAATAACATAAAAAGCATGCATATGTCCTCAAGAGTAGCGTTTCCCCACAGCTCATGAAGCATACCTTCAAGTTAATGATCCTTCAAAAAAAAAAAAAAAAAAAAAAAAAAAAAAATCGCTTTCCAAAATGAGGTCAGATAAATGATAGATTACTGTATATATTCACTCCAAGCTATGCCATGTCATTCAGTTATTTTATTATCTAATTTTGCTGTTTTATTGTATTTCAAAGTTAACTTATTTTAATGTTAGTTTTAATACTAACAGTATATAAGACAATGTTCATGCCAGTTTTAAATTATGGATCTGAGAGATGGATCAGACTTGAACAGGTGGCATAATCATATTAAAATTGAAAACATTAGGAAGGAACTTGACATTGTTTGCATTCTTAAATGCAAACAATGTCAAACATACCACTTTAAATGAGCAGGGCTGATCTAAGGTGCTATGATCACTTAAACAGAATGGGAGAAGAAAGGTTGGCAAAACAGATGTTTGATAGCAAGAAAAGGACTAAGGTCTAGGTGAATATTTATTTAGTCGGCAGTGGCTTAGAAGAACAAAATGTCAGATATGACAGTATTGGAGTGCTGACGACAAGTAACAGACTAATTTGGAGGAAAATTGTTGATAGCAGATTAATAATAAAGTAAACTTAATCATGTAGTGCTGTCATAGTAGCTGAACAACTGTTGAGAGTACATATCAGGAAAGTTATGATGATAAAATTAATATTCTTTATTCTAGTGAAAAAAAGTGTTGTTTTTTTTCCCAGAAAGTTGGGTTTTTCATCCTGGAAATGCAAGAAAATCGGCCATCGAACTCACACTATTTGCAGACATTAAAAATATCGTGTTAGTGCTAGGGACCACAAGATGGCAACACTTGTTAGCCGTCTTCTTCACTGCATACCAATTAATTAGTGATAGCCATGGGCCAGCTAACTCTAATTGGCTACTAGTGGAGATTGAACTGCCCACTCAGTCTCCAAAAGTTAGATAGGGCTAAAACGGCCTCGCCTGCGAGAACAAAAAGGTGTTAGCTGATTTTTTTTTCTTTTTCTAGTGAATTTTCAGATAAACTAATTGTTTGCAAGATACCTGCCACCTACTTTAGGTTCCAAGTGCTCTTTTTGCCTGTTTCTACTCTGCCCTGCAGGCCTTAGGTTGAATCCACAAGTCTGATGTTTTGCATGTTTCATTTATACATGTAATCTAATATATATGACTTTGAATGAAGCCTTTCTTCTATGAAAAAAAGAAGAAATAACCTCTCTGAAAGGCAAGAAAGATTATTTTTATTATGTAGATTATTATTTATAAAATTACTAATACTATTATTTTACTGTAAAGGTTGGAAAGATTATTTTTAGGGTCAGTTAAAGATCATTTAGAGATTATTTTACTGGTCAGAAAAATTGCTTTTAGAGTTGGCAATGGCTATGAAGCATTTTCTTAACCTTAACAAGCATGGCTGCATTAATTTGCCAAAAATCTGGGAGACTGTTAATCTAAAGATCAACTCCTACATAATTGTAATACTTTTTTTTTTTTTTTTTTACAACATTACAGGACACCAAATTAGGACTTCATATCTTTTGTTTATTACAATTTGAATTGTTTCATTTACTCACTGTCATGGGTAAACTGTAACATGTTGTTGCTCTGAAGATGCTTGTTTGAATTCCAGCAAAATATATGCTGGTTAATAAAAATCTTTTTATAATTTAGTTCATTTGGTGTTGTAATACTGCTAAAAATAAGTTATGAATAAAGTCTAACACCCAAGCTTGTTTATTAGACACAAAAATGATTGTTTATTGACAGAGTGGCATGTTTTTATAATTATCATTATTAGTTTTGCCACATCATATGATGTGGCAAAACATTTTCATATTTTATTCAGCCCATGTGATGGTGTAACTACGAAACAGCTGTTCACAAAAGCAAGCTTGTAAAGGCCTATTAAAAACCAGATATTGTCATTGCAAACCATGCTTGACTTCTGTTCTTGCCGAACTACTGGTATAAAATTCTATTTTGTATCTAGTGAAACCACTGAACACAAAGGCAAACCTGCTTTCATGTACAATACACAACTATGTGGATATACTAAATTTAATAAGCTGAAAAAAAAAAGAAAGAAAGAAAAGCAAAAATAGAAAAAAACTGCAGTTTATTTCATTTATCAAAGCCTGACTAGGCTGAAGGATGAAAATAACAGAAATGGGCAAAATGCTTTATAGCAGCCTATGAACTATATCATTCATAAATATTTTAAATGTTTACGTGGATTCCCATAACTCTTTTGGGCTTCAAAGTGAGCAATCTTTAATATTTTTTAAACATATGTGGAATTATAAGGCAGGTGATTATAATAGTCTTAGACATCAACTTGGGGAAGTTTCATGGAGGGAGGAAGTAGAAGGCCGGGATATCATTAAAGCTTTGGAAATTGTGAAGGAATATTTGTTAGCAGCAATAGTAAGCTGTATTCCACAAGTGTGAAGAAGAGGACACAATTTGGTATAAAGCGGATGACAAACAACATTAAACAGGGAACTGCATGTGAAAAAGAGGCTATGGAAGCGATATAAAGAGACAGGTAAAGAGCAGATGCATGAAGATTATAAGACACAGGCCAGGAAAGTGACTAGTATGGTAAGGAAGGCGAAACTGGAATATGAGAAGAGATTGGCCCTAAGATCCAAAGAAAATCCTAGGGATTTTTTAGCTATGTGGCCAATAGGAGGAGAAATGATTGTGGAAGAATGACATTGTGGAATAAAAATAGAAATAGAGTGACTGATGCAGAGGATATAGTGGAATTGTTCAATGAACACTTTATTGGTGTATTTCATCCTGAAGGAGTAAATTTTAATACTAAAGGGATAGGGCAGGTTCGAGGTTTAGAGGTGCAGGAGGAGAACATGTTCCAAATACTGAGTACTCTGGATGTCAGTAAAGCTGTGGGACTGGATGGTATTTCACCATGAGTTTTGAGAGAATGTGCTATGGAACTGACAGCTCCTTTGACTTGGCTTTTCAATGAAAGTCTAGCTAAGGGAAAGGTAACTAGGGAATGGAAGGAAGGTAAGACAGTGCCATTGCATAAGGGCAGTAACAGACTGGAAGTGTCTAATTATAGGCCAGTTCATGTGTCATCAGTAGATGCATTTGAGGAGTAATAGATGAACTGGGATTACCTCATAAAATAATACCATTAATCATAAGGGATAGTAGCTGAACTCACCAATTATTCCAAGAAAAGAAAAAATAAACATTGAAAAAAGAAATAAAATTAATGTGAATGAAAATTAATGAAATTTAAAGGGATATTGCTCCTGGCTACAAAATATTATCTAATATTATACAAAAAATAATCTTAACTCATGTGGAAGAATTGGATATATATGATAGATATGTTAGTTGGAGAAAATGCTGAAGATATTAGAATAATATTATCTAATATTATACTAAAAAGATAGTATCTAATATTATACTAAAAAGAATCTTAACTCATGTGAAAGAAATGGATATATATGTATGATATGTTATTTGGAGAAAATGTTGAAGATATTAGAAGAATATTAAGAACACTCAAAACTTCTGCTGATAAACTCAGACTGAACCTTAAATGTATGTAGAAATCAAAATCAAGGGGAAAATAACCAGTTCATCATCATCATCAAATTCCTGCCATGTACCCTCAAGGGGTGTACAGGATATGATAGTACTACATGAAAAAATTACATCATTATTAATTTCCTATCTACAATTCTCCTAGAAATCAGTCTGTTACTTGTCAAGACTCCAACATTATCAGATCTTATATTTCTATCGTCTAAAGCACTTTGTACCGTATCAATCCACCTATATCTTGGTCTTTCTCTGGGTCATTTTGCTGCCAACCTGGCAGAGAACACTTGTTTTGCTAATCTTTCCTTGCCCATTCTGTTTAAGTGACCATACCACCTGAGATTAGCTCTGCTAACGCATTCCCAGATGCTGACAATGTCAAGTTCTTTCCTAATATCCTCATTTTTAATATGATATTGCCATTGATGCCATCTGTTCATGCCTATAATCTTTCTCAGGACTCTCATATCTGTGGTCTCTAGTCTTTGGTCAAGTGTTTTACTTCTGACCCAACTCTCAGATCCATAAGTTAAAACTGGTTTGAACACTGTCTTGTATACAGCTAATTTAGTGTTGCGACTAATTTCTCTCTTATTCCATATGAATTTATTCAATTGACTTCCCACCATACCAGCTTTGCTGATTCTGTTGTCTATTTCTATATTTAATTTACCATCTTCAGTAAAAATCGTGCCTAAATAGCTGAAATGTTTTACTTGTTCCACAGGTTCTCCATTAACAATACAGTTGACATTTTCAATGATTCTGCCTATTTTCATTGTCTTTGTCTTTTTATTGCTGACTTTCATACCATATCTATTACAACAGCTATTCAATTTAGTCAGAGAATCTTGCAGACTTGTAGCGGATTTATTTAGAATTATAACATCATCCACATAAAGTAAAGAGCTGACATTAACATCTCCAATTTTGATATCATGTTTAATACCACTTTCCTTCATAATGTGATCCATATAGATAATGAATAACAGAGGGGATAATGTACATCCTTGTCTCACACCAGATTTAACATTAAACCATCTTCCTGTACTTCCTTCAATTCTAACTGCTGACTTACAACTCAAATAAAGAGTAAGTATTGCTTGATATAATGCCCCATTGACACCATATAACTGCAGCGTATTGAATAGCTTCTCTCTTGGCACCTTGTCATATGCCTTTTCCAAATCGACAAAACTTAAATAAAGATCTTTGTTATATTCCCATGCTTTCTCAACTATTTGTCGTAAAGTGAAGATCTGATCCTGACAGCCTCTATTTGGCCTGACTCCAGCTTGTTCTTCACCAAGCTTTTCTTCTACAATTCTTCTCAACCGTTTCTCAAGTATACTTGCATAGATCTTGCTAGGAACACTCAGTAGGGAAATACCTCTGTAATTCTCACATGCAGTTTTATTTCCCTTTTTATATATGGGTACTATGAGAGCTTTACTCCAATCATCAGGAATTATTCCCTCTGTCCAGGCTTTCTGAACTATGCAGTGCAGCCACTGTAAGACACTTATACTTCACCATACTTCAGCATTTCTGGTCGAATATCCTCTACCCCTGCTGCCTTTCCACATTTCAAGCCTTTTGATGGCTTTTTCTACTTCAAGTATGGATATGTATTCCTGACTGCATGCCTGGTCAGTGTTTTTTGCCACTGTGCTGTCATCACTGCTTGTTTCATTTAGCAGTTTTTCAAAGTAATTACTCCATACTTCAAGGATATCTTTTTCTCCCATTTTCATGTCACCTTTATCATCTTTAATTCCTTTTACAGCACTCTTTCCTCCATTCCTAAGCTTCTTCAACAACCTCCAGAATATTTTGCCACCTTCTTGATATTTATTTTCTATATTCTTGCCAAAGTCCTCCCATGACTTTTGTTTAGCTAGTTTTACACAGTGTTTAGCATTCCTGCATTTGTCTCTGTATTCTCTAAGAGCACAAGCTGACTTATTTGACAGGAACTTTTGGTATGCTTTCTTCTTTTCCTTCACTGCCTCTTTAACTTCCTGTGTCCACCAGGGAGTTCTGATTTTTTTATCCTTACAGACAACCTCACCACATGCCTTTCTGGCAGAATCAATCAATGTTTTCTTCAGAGTTTGCCACTGAATCTCCAAGGTTTGATTCCTGTTCTCAAACTCTTTCATTTTTTCTTCAATAATCTTTATGTATTTTAGTCTACAGTTCACATCTGAGAGCTGCTCAACTTTTATTCACTTCAAAACTTTCTTACATGTTATTCTTTTCAATATGAAATTCAATTTTATCCTGCTCAAGACTAAATAGTGATCACTTCCAATTTCAAATCCTCTGTACACTCTGGTGTCCTGCACCAGGGAGAAAACATCACTATCAACAATAACATAGTCAATGAGACTTTTCTTATTCCTAGCCTCTTCTCTCCATGTGAATTTGTGCACATTTTTATGTTGGAACATTGTGTTAGTAATAACCAGTCCATGTCCTGAGCAGAAATCCAACAGATATTTGCCATTATTATTAGCTTTGCTCTTTTCTCCAAATTTTCCGAAAATATTTTTGTATGTCTCACAATCATTTCCTACTCTGCTATTTAGATCCCCAACAAGGACCAACTTTTCATTTTTCAAAAAATTCCTCCACTTCTACCTTCTGTGGGACCATAGGCACAATTAAGTCTCATTGTCCAGTTCCCCATTCTCATATTTGCCCACATTACTCTACTTGAGACTGACTGCCATTCAAGAAGATTAGCCTCGTATTTTGTGTTGAATACTATGGCTACTCCTTCTTTTCCTTGATTGTCATTGCCTGAATATAACATTTTGTATTTATTGCTCAGAAAGATCTCACCAGTTTTGGTCTTTTTTGTTTCAGTCACCCCCTATTATGTCGATCTGGTACTTATCTAATTCCTCAGCTAGCTCCATTTCTTTGCCATTCAGGCTTCTTACGTTGATAGTACCGATCTTTAACTCTGATAATGTTGAGTTGGGTGTGTTTTCAGATTTGTTCCAGTAGCTGACTTTTTGCTGTCTGCCCTGGTTCCCTGGCGAAAACAACGGGGGCCTTGTTTAACCGGGCGACGCCCCAGTCAGCATGAAATTTTGTCATGTTGTACCATCATTTTTTTTTTTTGGTTTAACCAATAAGAATACAATTTGGTCGGCTAAATCCCAAATGACCAGTTTACCATCAATAATCTCAAATTTAAAAATGCTACTTCCTTCAAATATCTTGGAATATTGATTACTCAAGATAATAAAATCAATACAGAAATACAAGCTAGAATACATGCTTTCAATAGATCTTATCATTTGCTACATCACTTACTACCATCTGTCAAGATAGTAAATAAAAATAAAATTCTGTCAGGCAGAAAAAAACAAAAATATACAAAACAATCATAAGACCTACTGTTTTATATGAAGCAGAAACCTGGAGCATAATAGACCAAGATGCAAGATCTTTGCAGATCTTTGAGAAACAAATCCTTAAGTCTCTGGACCATTAAATGATAGCAGAACAGGTGAATGGAGAGGAAAATCAAGAACTATATGAACTATACAGATCTTCACACATATATGTGATAAAATCAGACCTTGCAGACTGAGTTGGATTGGATATGCAGAAAGAATGGGTGAGGAGAAAATGGCTAAACATGTTCAAGATGAGGCCTGATGGAAAGCAACCAAGGTAAAAACTAAAGCAGCGCCAAAAGGATAATATCTAAAAACAATTAGCTGAGATAGGACCTCTGGAATGTACTGGAAAAGTTCAAGATAGAAATAAATGGAAAAAGTTGGTACTTGCAGAAAACAGCCTTAGAGCTTCAGCAAGCTAAGGAAGAAGGTTAGAAGTCTGTCAACATATGAAAAAGTCCTAAAGAGGAATCATTTACATAATTTAGATTTCATAGCTTAAATTTAAATTTTTCATATTTCAATTTAAATATGAAATGTTTTAGCATTTCAAAGTTATATCTAGTTAGTTATATACATTTAATGTAAGGATTGTCTCTTAAAATTATGCAGCCTTCATTCATAGAAAAGACCCCTAAGTTAAATAATAAAGGAAGACCTGTAAGTTAAGACTGAAGTCTGATGCTTCTGTAGAAATTAAAGTAATTAATTTTAATAAGTTGTTCTTATATTACCTTACTTATATATATATATATATATATACATATATATTTAAAAAAAAATAGATTTAATGACTTAAAAAACCGAGATAACTTATAAAGATTTTAATGAGAATAATACAACTAGTTTCAGCTTATAACAGCCTTCATCAGGTATTCGTAAAGGATAGAGAATAGTAATAAACATTGAAGTATCTAAAAAAACTGGAAATTACAGGTAAAAATTGCCACACATAATTGATACAAAAAAAATTTTGTATTTTTTCAATTGTTCTAACAGGCGTGCCATTGTTTATTGCAAGTGTGCGTGCAGGCTCATGTGAATGCCAATAATGAATAACTGCAGCATGGCTATCCGGGATGTTATAACTCAAATTGTTGTTTAAGCGGACAGGATTCAGTAGGATTTGCCTTGATTCTACAATTTTTCTCTCAAACTCATCATCACAGCGAAAAATATTTTCTGATCTATCCCAGCAAACGGAGTGGCTTTGTTGATCATCATCATTAGGATTGTTTGAAAAAAGAACATGACTGGATAACGCAGTTGCATGTGATCTTTTATAAGAGCTGTCTCTCTTATGCTCTTCTATACATTGTTCGATAGATTTGTTAGTTTGTCCAAAATAAGGGATATTGCAATCGCACCATAATTTATATAGACCTGGATATTTTAGGTTGTGATGAGTAGGCTTTGGATGGCTGATTAGAGAATGGATTTTAGGAAGTGTGGTGAAGAACATCCTGATGTTGTATTTTTTAAGGACTTCAGCTAATTTGTTAGAGACTGTGCTAATGTATGGGATGGAGATGATACCTTTAAAATTAATAGTTTCTGTTGTGCACTGCCTAGGAGGATCCAGAAGAAATTTCTTAATTGTTTTCTCAGAGTATCCATTTTGTTTAAAGATAAGGGAGAGGTGATTTAATTCTTTCTGTAGTTCATCTGGTTCATTCAAGAGAGAGCATGCTCTGTGACCTAAGGTAGATATAGTTCCAAGTTTTTGTGGTGGAAAATGATGAGAAAGATTATGCAGATATCTATTGGTATGAGTAGGTTTTCTGTATATAGAGATTTTTAATCTTTCAGAGCATCGTGTAAGCATGACATCCAGGAAAGGTAAGGAGTTATTATTTTCTAGATCAGCAGTAAATTTTATATTAGGCTGTTGGATGTTAAGATTATGAAGAAAATCTATGAGAGATGTGTGCCCATGATTCCAAATAATGAAAATATCATCAACATATCATTTCCAAACTTTTGGTTTAAATGAGAAGGAAGATATGGCTTTCGTTTCAAAATCTTCAAGAAAGATATTAGCTAGAACTGGGGACAAAGGATTGCCCATTGCCAGGCCTTGTTTTTGTTGGTAAATGGAGTCCTGATATCTGAAGTAACCAGAATGAATGCAATGTTTTAATAAAGCAAACATTTTGGTGTGTGTCTATATATATATATATAGACACACACCACAGAACCACAATGCTTAATTGCATAGTGATTTTCAAATAAAATATGTAATTATCTGAAGAGATCCATTTTAAGATTTAATGGAATAAATCAAGTGGAATAACTATTTAAATAAAAAAAAAAAAAAATAAAATAAAAAAAAATAATTGTAATAAATTATTTATTAGGAGGAGTGGAAGCTGTTCAGAACAGCTGTCACTGCCTCTGCACTCTCATGCTGTGGCAGAAAGCGGCTCAGCGTGGCAACGGGCAGTGAGAAAAGGACACCTTGGTGGAACCAAGAAGTCCAAAAAAACTGTCCGGGCAAAAAAGGAGTCCTACCTAACATGGCTTAGGGTCAGGTCACCTGAGATGCATTTGCGGTATGCTGAGGCACGAAAAGCTGCTACTGAGGCAGTAAAGACAGCAAAGCAGAAGGCTTGGGAATTCTTTGGAGAAAGATTAGACTCATCCTATGCAAATGCAAACAAAGTATTCTGGCAGATCATGCGCTGCCTTCGAGGGGGGAAATCGAGCACAGCAAGGGCAATTAAGGCCTCTGATGGTGCACTTTTAACAACCGAGAAGGATATCCTCCACAGATGGAGGGAATACTTTGAGAGCCTTCTTAACCCGGGTGGCCCAGCTTGTGGACGTCCAAGTGGCACAGATCGGGGCAATGACTAGTCTCACAGCAGAAGAGGTCCATTTAGCAATAAAATCGCTAAAACCGGGCTGGTGATGATGAAATTCGGCCCAAAATGCTAAAAGCCTTAAATCAAGACGGTGTTCTCTGGCTAACTCGAGTGTGTCAGGCTGCTTGGATATCTGGGCAAGCACCAAAGCAATGACAGACAGGCATAATAATACCAGTCTTCAAGAAAGGAGACCAGAAGAATTGAGTCAAAGTTCCAGGAAGAACAATGTGGCTCACTTGTAACCTTCTGCTTCCTTGATACTGCTCCCTCCTACACAACTCTCTGATCCTCATCAGATAAGCCAATCCTGAATACAGTTAACTAACCTGACATATAAACCCATGTGCTGCAACTTAAATATTAGCTTATCGTGTGGGGCCCTGTCAAATGTCTTTGCAAAATAAAAAAAAATCGCAGAATATGCTTCCTCCTCATCGACCACTCTTGTCATGTTATTATAAAAGGCAATCACATTACTAAAGCAAGAGAGCCCCTTAACACATCCATGTTGACTCTCACAGGTAACATTACCCTCATGTGCCCAACGCTGTATATGGTCCTTCACTAATTTCTCCAAGATCTAAACAACTATCGATGAAACACAAACTGGTCTAGATGTAGGGGAATTGTTTCATCACTTGGCTAGAGAGATCAGAACAAGGGGTCATCCCTGAAAGTTGAATAAAGGTGGGGTTAGTAGGAGTGTGAGAACTAGTTTTTTTGCTTAGAGATTTGTGAATGAGTGGAATGGGTTGCCACAGTCAGTTGTGAGTGCTTTGTCTGTTAATGGGTTTGAGGAGAGGTATGGATAGATTGTGTGGATAGTTTGGGTCTCCTGCAATGAGTATTTCGATTCCATGGAGGTGTCCATATAATAATAATAATAGCAAAATTCCCCCTTGCTTTACCAAGAACTGCTCACTCCATGTCATATATAGCCTTCCACCAGAAAGAAATTTGAAAAATCCTTAATAATCTGAACATAAACAAGACGTGTTGCTGATGGTATCTCACCTATTGTGTTAAAAACTTGTACCCCAGAACTAACACCTATCCTGTATTTCCGCTTCAATCTATCCTATTCAACTGGTGTCTGCCTACAGGATGAAAACACAATCTAACTCATTCCAAAGAAAGGATATAAAATTAGCAAAGTACTGTATCATTTTTGTTCTATCTCTAAAACTATGGAGAAGGTTATCAACAACTAACTGCCGCACCACCTGGAGATCCACCAACTAATTAGTGACCAGCAATAGATTCTGCAACTCATGATTCACAGCTGATCTTGTAGCCGTTACCATCCACCTCCAGACTCAAGCCATGAAGAAATTCTAAGAAACTTGTGGTTACTCTCGACATCTCAAAAGCATTTCATTCGGTTTTGCACAGGAGCCTACCTAGCAACCTGTCATTCTATGGTTGGCCTTCCATCCTCTGTAAATAGATCACCAACATGCTCACTACAAGTCATGAGAGATGGTTTCCTCTCTTCAGATTTCCCCACCAATGCTGGAGTACCTGAGGGTTCTGTACTTTCACTCACTCTCCTCCTTCTGTACATAAATGTCCCGTTCTACAGACTTCATATCCTATCCATAGCTTCGTAGATGAGAGTATACCCTATTCTTCCTTTTCATTTGACAAATCTTATAATGCCCAATTGCTAGAAACCATCAAGACCTTCAAATGATCAATGTTCTAAATTCCAATCTCCTAGCTATATTCCATATTTATATACTTCTTTGATTGTGATACCTGAAGATGTTGATCAATTCAATGAAACTAGTAAAACTAGTAGTATCTTTTCATCTCTCGGTATTAATCATTAAAGGTTTTTGATATTAGGAAAGAACTTGACATTGTCAGCATCCAGGAATGCGTTAGCAGAGCTAATCTCAGATGGTATGGTCACTTAAATAGAATGGGAGAGGAAAGATTAGCAAAACAAGTGTTCTCTGCCAGGTTGGCAGGAAAACGACCCAGAGGAAGACCAAGATATAGGTGGATTGATACGGTACAAAGTGCCTTAGACGATAGAAATATAAGATCTGATAATGTTGGAGTCTTGACAAGTAACAGACTGATTTGGAGGAAAATTGTAGATAGGAAGTTAGTAATGATGTAATTTTTTCATGTAGTACTGTCATATCCTGTACACCCCTTGAGGGTAAATGGCAGGAATTTGATGATGATGATGAGGTTTTTCATGTGTGTGTGTGTGTGTGTGTGTGTAGAAGGGAAACTGCTAAAGGACTGATTATGTAGTTTATATTTTTTTAGATGTCTAAAATGTTAACAGGACTTGAAACATTTACAGTGGAAGAAACCATTACACTAATTCTTTCTTCTTCTAAGGTTAAAAAGTTCTCAAAATCTTATACATTTCACATCTGAGAGCCCTCTGAATTCCACTTAGTCCATCTTATGGATACCCTCCCAATTTCTCTAACTCCTGCCCATTTATCCTTTTGAACACACTAATTAAATTGGCTTCATTTCTGTGATGTGTCAGCTCAAGCTCCTCATGCACTGGGAACAGCAATCACATAAACTTTGCAACCTCTTGAAGCAAGTACTGATCACTACCTCCCACACTACCATCATTGTTTCTTTTTTATTTCTATTAAAATATAGGCAACTGATTTTAGCAAGGCAGATTCATCATTTTAAGAAGACACTTATGACAATAAATTTATTTAACATTGCTGAGATGTATTAAAGTTGATATATTTCAGCAACTACTTCACAATAAATGATATGGAACAGAAGAACCCTGTTAAAATTCTTCTGTTCCAGAAGAATAAAGAAAGAATAAATAAAGAAAAACTTACACTTTATATGTAAAATCTCCCAAAAGGGTAACAAGTGGAATAATAAAGAGTCCCATCCAAAAGACACCTGAACCTAATACCATATTGTCCTATAAATATGCATAACATAAATTGTGAAAAAAATTCATAATTATAGTTAATATAACAGAAGACAATAAAATAAAATTTTTTAAGATAAAAATTGTTTACAAATTCATTAATTCAGAGGAAATGTGTTGATACATACCATTCCCACCATATCAGGAGCTACAGGCAAAGCTGGCCAAAAGTTACTATAAGCCCACAAAAATAAAAACCAACTAGCAATACTTCCCCAAATGGCAAGGTGTGTCAGCTGGAGAGAAAAAAGAAAAAACTGAACGCAACAGTCAAACTGTAACTACAACGATTTAGAAATTTTGTGTTTTCTAATAGCTATGGAGCATATATTCTCAATATTGATTCACATATTTTTTAGATTATTTAGACAGCAATAATTATGTACCCTCAAAATCAATTAAACAATGCTATAAATATGGTTATCCAAATGTGGTCTGCAAACAACTGGTAGTCCATGAGGCTCCTGCAAGCAGCTTGTTTAAAATGCAAGACTGATATGTAACAACCAAAGCTATTGCAGAAGTCCAAGTCATACATGAGAATATATATATATATCAATATCTATACAGGTTCAAAATTCCATGTACAAACTTTGAGAGGAGGTAGAAAACATCAAAATCAACCATATTCACATAGGAAAGCATGACCGGAAACGCTATCACTTTTGGGTGGAAGCTCCAATTGTGGAAGCCCCAATTGCTCACTCCAGGTGAGCAAATTGGGGCTTCCTCATTCAAGCTTTCGACGTCGTACAAAGAACATGCATTGTTTTACGAATGCTGAGATGGCAGACATGCCTTGTTTACCATATTATGTATCCAACTACTATTAAACTGTTCAGTTATGCCTAATAAAGTTTTTTACACTACTTATTGCCTTGTGTTATTTCTGTATTTTTGTGTCTCTGTTAGTACCTTCCAGTGGTGTTTCTGGTCATGCTTTCCTATGTGAATATGGTTGATTTTGATGTTCTCTACCTCCCCTCAAAGTTTGTATGTGGAATTTTGAACCACCCTGTTGTATAATGTGAAAAAATCTAAATTTTTGTTTCTGGTGAAATGAGAATTTACTTAACATTACTTAACAATTTACTTTATTTAGTCAATGTTAAAAAAATAAATGCATATAAATTATGTTTAGTAGAAAAAAAATCTTTTCTACTAAATGGATGTCTGCATAAGTGAAGCATTAGATACAAACAGGAATCTGTTAAAATAGGGTTTCAGAAAAAAGATGTGACCGTTCTGCCTCCAGCTGGAGACAGTGATTGTATTGTACTGATGTGGGAAGTAGCTAAGTACATAGATATTACATTTAGAAAAAGTTACATGATGAAGTTCAAAGCAGGAAATCATGACCAACTGAATAGAATGCTAGGTTTGATCCCATGGTATCGGTAGCTAAATGGGAAGGATATCGACACTGCATCAGAGGTATTTAAAATATACATCAATTATGCAACATTGGAATATATTTCTAGAGGGGGGGGGGAAATCATGTGCAATCTTTTTATACAAGAGATTTTTACAAAAAAGAGTATGTGAAAAGAATACCATATGCATAAAGATGATGTCAGTACACAATAAATAACGGAAAAAACTCACGTAGAAAGATTATTTATTAGTATAATTTTCGCCTGTGTGTCACAGGCATCTTCAGTACATTAAGCTCAAAATTAAACAATAACTGACAATTCCAAAAAGCGCCACCTAAGTAGCTGGTGTAAGATAACTAAAAAAGGTCAATAACTTTCCTAAAAAAAATTAATACAATAAAAAGTTAGGAAAGATTAGCTGATTTGTAAAGTACTATCTCCCATAAAGGGGATAGACGTAAGCCGTCGGATCTGTTTAAGTTAGGAGAATGAAGTAGAGTTTCACATGTTTCTTTATAAAGGCGTTCCATGAGAAACTGACTTTTGTGAAGAACTCTTGTCTTTCTCCAATGAACTCTGTGTCTAGTGAAGATGGCATGTTCAGAAAGTCCAGACTTTTCAGGTTTAAAGTATTCAATATAAGATTGGTGTTCTTCTAGCTGAATAGAGGCAGATCTTCCCGTTTGTCCGAAATAAGATAATCCACAAGAGCACGGAATCTGGTAGACACCTGGATGATTAAGATGTGAAAGCTTGTCCTTAGGAGAAGTGAGAAACTAGACACAGAGTTCATTGGAGAAAGACAAGAGTTCTTCACAAAAGTCAGTTTCTCATGGAACGCCTTTATAAAGAAACGTGAAACTCTACTTCATTCTCCTAACTTAAACAGATCCGACGGCTTACGTCTATCCCCTTTATGGGAGATAGTACTTTACAAATCAGCTAATCTTTCCTAACTTTTTATTGTACTAATTTTTTTTTTTTATTTTAGGAAAGTTATTGACCTTTTTTTAGTTATCTTACACCAGCAACTTAGGTGGCACTTTTTGGAATTGTCAGTTAGTGTTTAATTTTGAGCTTAATGTACTGAAGATGCCTGTGACACACAGGCGAAAATTATACTAATAAATAATCTTTCTACGTGAGTTTTTTCCGTTATTTATTGTGTACCGATATGTCTACTCACGGTTTACCTCTTTTAAAAGATGATGTCAGCTATGAAAATAATAAGGTGCAGGCCAGAAGAGTTACAACTATTGTAAGGAAAGCAAAGTGTGAGTATGAAAAGAAACCAGCTCTGTAAGCTAAAGATAATCTAAAAGACTTCTATCATTATGATGCAGGTAAAAGTAAGAATGAACCTGAAACAAAAACTCTTGTCAATGTCGATGGTATGCATGTGGCAGATGCAGAAGAGATCACTCAACTAATGAGTGACCATTTTGCTAAAGATAATCAAACTGGTGTATGCAACTTTGAGCTCAACACTTTTCTTACTTATGAAAACAAAATCTGTGTAGAAAAACAAATGTAAAAGAAGAGTAAAAAAACAGATGTAAAAAAGTATAAAAAATATGAGATTTTTTAAAAACATATTTACAATAACTTAAACTAAAAAGTATATACTTTATATAAAGTGGTAAATATTAGTACTCTGTAAAAACTTGAAAATCAGGATGATACTTGATGAGACTAATAAAATCTGCCTAAGTGTAGAGGGCTCAGGAAGATTATAAAAGTGGCTAAAATAATGACTGTGCTCATTGGCAAAATGAGGACAGTCGATTAAAATACGAGTGATGGATAGTCCAGATTCACAAAGCTCACACATAGCCATGTCATCATCCCTAAAGAAGGAGTGGGTGAGATGACTATGATCTATGTGGAGCCGAGCAAGAACAACTTTCCCTGTTCGAACCCTGTGCAAGTTAGACTTGCATAATTTAATTTCAGACTTAATTTGGTAGAGCTTACTATTATTATTCTCTCTGTTCCAAGACAGGTCTCTTCAGTGGGAGCCAGACCCAGATGCTTCAAACCTTGGCATCACCTCTGGGTCTGGCTCCCACTTAAGAGACCTCAATAAAGGTCGAAACCGATCTGGGTAGTGATCCTTCCTATAATGCATAGCATTATACATGTCCGAAGGAGATGTGCTTTGCATTATGGGATACTAAGGAAAGTGATGAGAACTCAGTCCACCTTTGCCACGAGTTGCCCCACTCCTGAAGATACTTCAGGCGCAAACTTTGTTTGCTTACACTTGGTTAGAGGATTAAACTAAATATATATAATTGAAAGAAAAGCTGCATGCTGGTATGCATGATTGCCACAGTGGAAGCTAGTGTGGTGGTGGTGGTGTCTGAGCTATGATGTCTATCTCTATTTCAAGAGCTTGTAGGAGAGCTTTTATCTGCAAACCAGAGGATTTTATGGAAGACTGTCGAGTGTTGCAGAGATTCTCCCATTGTGGCCAAAAAATAATTGGATACATGGGTGATCTGGCAGGAATTATGTTTTAGTTATATATATAGCAAAGACAGCTATTGGCATCAAAGAGACAAAGATGGTTTGTTTGCTTTGATGTACAGACTAGGAATAGGTGACATACAAAATGCTCCAGTTGCAATTCTAATGGATTTCTGGTGAGTGGGGTCTAGCCACTGCAGCGCACTTTCCCTGGCAGAAGCATAGGCTTGGGACTCATAGTCAAGGTTTGATATTATCAATGCCCTGTACAAACAAAGAAAAGAACATCTGTCAGAATCTCAGAGGGTGGAAGATATACATGGAATGTTCATTGCATTATTGTACTTGTCTCATAACTGACATATTTGAGGGAGGAAACTGAGTTTGCTGGCAAATACCAGTCCCAAAAACTTGTTTCCAATACAACTGGGATTGTCCTAGTCAGACATATATGCCAAAAATGCACACAAACTGTCTTCTGCTGTGAAAATACAAGTGCCCATTTTGAGAGATGGGCAATGGTTTGTTGCAGCTGTCTTTCTATGACTCTCATATTACATGAGTGACAGAAGATGCTAGTTATCCACATATAGTGCATTACTTACTGTTGGAAGAAGATGTTCTGTTATCAAGTTGACCTTGATTGCAAAAAAGTGTAACACTTAAAACAGAACCTTGTGGGACTCTCTCTTCTTGGTTATAGGGGTGGAAGAGGGCAGTTACCACATGGACTTGGAAATTTGATTAGATAAGAAGTTTTTGACAAAAAGAAGGAAATTTCCTCTAAGACCAAAATTATGCAAGTCTTTCAGTATTCCCAATCTCCAAACAATGTCACACGCTTTTTCCATATTGAAGAAAATTAATGCTAGACACTCGCATTTTAGAAAGACATCTTCAATGGATGCCTCCAGCTGGATAAGATGATCAGAGATTTTCAGAAGCCAGATTGTATTCTGGAGAAAAGGTTGTTTCTCTCCAGGAACCATAAAAGATGAGAGTTAACTATTTTTTTTCCAGAATCTTGCACAAGCAGCTGGTCAGAGCAATTATAATCACCTTTTACCAAGTATGCAGAACTGCACACTCACAGAATATTCTGTTGCAAACATGCAACAGTTGAAAGATGTTTTGTAATGGATATTACCTGGTCCAACAGCAGTTTGACAAAATTTAAGTAAAGCAGCTTTCATTTCTTTTTTGGCAAACGGTCTGTTGTATTCTTCTATGCCATTTGAAGAAAATCGGACTTGTTGCTTTCTGATTTGCTTTTGGCAAGGAACTTGAAGGGATAAGAATATTTTGCCAATGTTTTTGCAAAAATCTTCTTGAACGTGCAATTGCTGTTGGATCAGCAACTGTGTAGCCATTGTACTACAGCAGCGTTTCTCAACCTTTCTAAGCCCAAAGACCAGTAAACTGCCTAAAACAATTCTACGGACTACTAAGTTATGCAATTTTTTTAAAAACCTATGTAGAGATTATCAACATTTGGGAAAAACTGTGCCATTCATAACATAATAAAGCTAAAGGCATGTTCTGAATACATGTGGAAACATAATCAATTAAATTGGAAGTAAATGATTAAAAATGTATCATCATGGAACGAAGTTTTAATTTTTATTAAACAAATAAATAATATGATATAATTATTTTACTGCTTACTTTTAATGAGATGATTGAGCTTCTCGGCCCATGCAGAGTTGCTGGATATCTGGCTCAATATTGGTCAACTGTAGTCGAAGATCAGCAAACACACTAAGATGATTTCTGTATTTTGTTTTCATTTGAAGGAGCGATGAAAATCCTTTCTCACAAAGACAGAGTGTAGAAAACTGCATGATGATTTTCAATGCTTCTTCAGATAATTCAGGAAATTCACCTCTCACTGAAGGAGAGATCCAGAATCGAGCCAAACCAAAATCACGGAATTGCATTTTAAGTCCACAGTCACTTAAAAGCTCAATTGACTGTTCTTTTTTCGATAACGAATGGTAGTTTTTGACTGTAAGCCTGAAATGGATCATGAACCCACAGAAATTTCTTATAAAAGTTATTCCGAAAATATGTTTCAAAATTCTGTTTCAGAGATTTTAGGTGGTCACAAACCTTTTCCAGAAACTCAGAATCAACAAAAATATCTTTTCCACTAAAAAGGATTCCAGTGTTGGGAAAGGTGCAAATTGTCTGTCTTTGACATAACTAATCCATAACATCAATTTTTTCTCGAATGCCTTTATTTTGTCAGAGGCATCAAGAAGAATTGAAGAATTTCCCTGAAGGGAGAGATTTGGTTCATTTAATTTAAAAAAAAAATGTCTGAAAGATAGGATAGTGTTGATAACTATGCTTCGTCAACAAGGAGTGATGCAAAATCAGAATTACATTCATTTATAAACAATAAAACTTCATGCTTTAATTGAAATAACCTTGTTAGTACTTTGCCCCTGGAAAGCCAACGAATTTCAGAGTGAAGTAAAAGCTGTATATATTCACTGCCCATTTCATTGCAGAGTACTGAAAATAACCTGTTATTTAATAGTCAAACCTTAATAAAATTAACTTTTACTCATTGTATAGCACAGTTTTAAATTCTGGTGGCATTCCTTTGGAAGCTAATGCTTCCCTATGTATGAAACAATATACCAAATTCATATCTGGAGCCTTCCTTGACCTTAGAAACAACCCCACTATGCTTGCCTATAAGGGCATGAGCTCCATCCGAACAGAAGCCCACACATTTTTCCTACTGGCTTGTGTATTATGTAATTATTGAGAGTGTGAAATATTTCTTCTCCAGTTGTTCAGGATGATAAAATTCTACAAAACAGAATATTGCCATGAATGTTGTTAATATGCTATGTAAGATATGTGCATGATAATAACATTCATGACGAAAGTCTCGTCTATTTGTAACGCATAATAAGGGATCTTCTTAACTCTTTCGATTAACTGAGATTCTATCTCACCTGCCATATCATTAATTCTGCAACTGACAGTGTCATTTGAAAGAGGAATCAAATCAACATCTTTTAGTAACTTGTTGCCAAACATAGTTTTTACAGCATCTTTTATAGCTGGAAGTAGTAAATTTTGCCTGACAGAATGAGGTTTCCCTGTTTTCGCTATGCGCAAACTTAAGTAGGATGCTTCCAGTGCCTTGCTATTAATCGAACTCATGGGCGAAACTACATCTTTCCCATGCTTAATATACCTAAGCATCGCTGAAAAAATTCAATTGACTTATTTTTCACATCACCACGTTTAGTTTCTAAATGTCATCAGAGTTTCGCAGGTTTCATGCACTCGTTCGACAACACTTCATAACAAAAATCACATTGAGGTTTCTGTTCACTTTCATTTCCACACCAAGTAAATCCAAATTCCAAATATGAACTGTCATATTTCCTACTGTATTTTTTCTTTGAACTGCTTGTTTCTTCTACTTTAATAGTATCACATTTACTTGCCGTTACAATATGTGCATCACAATTAGGGTTAGCATCACCTGTTTCATTTGTTTTTCTTTTCAAAGTCATAGTTCTAAGCCATTTTTATTAAAAACGTGTCCGAAAATATATAAATACAGAAGTTAACTCACGACAAACTTTGTCCAAGCATCACTTAGCACTTCTGAAGATATAGTGAGCCTTGGTTGAAGGAGGAAAACCTTCGATAATAAAAAGCAATAAACAACAAGCAATTGGTTGAAATGTGGATAACGCGTTTACTTCAAATCTGACAAAACAGCAAGGGAAGGAGAAAGCAATAAAACCATTTTGTTTGTCACTTCACCCCCCTCTTTTATTCTTCATTCTGCTGCTATTTGTTGATTTTTTTAAGTATCCGCTTTATTTCAATAATTTTTGCTTACTTATTCAATTTTAATTTGTTTTGTTTGGATTATTAAAATTTATTTATTTAAGTCTGCCTGCAGACCACAGGTTGAGAAACACTGTACTAGAGAATACTGTACTAGAGCTAGTGGGTGGTATATCTATCTATTTTCATTTTCCAGATTTTTTTTCACATATTCTTTGTTACTGATGAATCTTGATATATAAGAAGCAAATTGTATCCAGGATTCTTTTTGGCTCTGAATGGGAAAGTGAACACACTCAAATAGGTTGTCATCAGTTCCCCACTTAAACAGTGGGAAAAGGGAGGGCAAGCAGATAGTTAAGACATTGGCAGTGAATTTTCAGGTAAGCATATGGAAGATGGTATTATTTTCAGTGTTGTCATGTTGTCAAGTGGCCCTAGAGAGCGTTATTTCCATTAAATTATTATTATTCCTGACACCTCCAAGGAGTCCGAAGCCTCATCGCGGGAGGACACCCACTATTACAACTGTCTCAACCACTACACCGAACCTCTACTACGAATCATCTCCATCAACACCATCTACCACCCACCTCCACCATCATCACAACTAGTATTTTTTGTCTGTAAATTGCGTGTGTTCTGAAGGGCCGATTTGTCTGTATGCAGGATGAAAAACCCAAGTTTCCAGGAGAAAAACCCTGCTATCAAAAAATCCCCCATTAAAAGGAGGATGGTAACTGCAATATGACATCATCAAGCTCATATTAAGAAAAATCGGGGGTATGAGGGAGGTAGAGTAGATGTTATTATATTTAGATACTGTAATATTTCCAACCGAGAGTATTGTAGTGACTGCTTCTATCCTGGCATGTCCATTTGGATCTGTTAGAAGGGGGTATGGTTGTCAGCAAGGATGGCAATTCATCCATGGGCAAGTCCATCCCCTGTCCTGTCCTTATGAATAATGGCAATATTATGTAGAGCCAGATCATCACTTGGTTTCAGGTATGTTTCCTGCAAGCAGAAACATATTGGTTTATACTTCTGCAAAAGAGCTTTAATGTTGTCTATGTTTTGTTGGAATCCATGACAATTCCATTGTAGGAATGTTTCTATTATTTCTTTTCGATGGCATCATTTTGCTTCCTGTGATTGCTTTTGTTTTCATTAGTCATTAAATTTTTTCTTCTTTGAAAATCATGGAAAGCCAGTATCTATTTCTTCTTCTTGTGGAAAAAATATCGAAGACATCAAAATTCCACTCCCTCTACTCTAGGGCACTCGATATATATTGATTGTTTCATCTTCCTGGGGGGGGGGTAGAGGTATCCATGTTATCTGATGATGGACCATCTAATGAAGGATCTGGAGACATATGTTTGATCCTTTGTGGCACACAATCCGATATATATTTTTTTTAATAAGATGATTCTTATCTAGTGGGATCCCTTTTAGGCATATCTTCAAAAGTGAGTCCATAATGATTTCTCTCTTTCTTTCACTCAAAAGAGACAGTGAGCAAATCATATCTTTCAGGGATGTTGTAGTTGTGAGAAGGTGGGATTGATGTCCTTGTCAATGTCGCAACGGAAACTTTCTTTATAGTTGCTGTTTTGGCATAAGATGGTTTGGCAGATATTTCTCCTATTGTGGTATGCTGCCTTTTCACCTCCTGGTTTGTGATGCAATGCTCTGTTTTTAACTTTTGTATCTCCTTTTCATTCTACCACCTTTGGCATGCTTATAAGTATGTCAGGCAGTCTCTGGCTACAGTTATTTTGATGTTTTGCTCTTACAGTCTTCATTTTCATGCTCTCTACTGCTGCATTAGGCACAGATGGCAGAACCACAACAAGTATGGGATATAGAGGGATATTTGGTATATCAACTGTCCATACTGGACAGTTGATATACCAAATCGTTTTAGTTTGTCAGGGGAACCAGATACCCATCTTATGTACCATTATTCTTCTCGTCGCTGTCACTCCTTGGTCCCTGAGTTTGAAACATATCGCTTGATCAGGAACATCATAGATGTCCCATTTGTATATTACACCTCTAGAAATTTTAAAGTTTGTGAAGAGGATTTTGGAGATCCTGCCAACCACTCTGGATGAAGAGAAGCGATAGTTTTCCAATTGGATGTTAACTTGTTGAGTGTATGATTAGGGACAGTGGCATATTTGTTGCAGGTTCTGATGTTTTTTTTATTTCTTACTTTGCTTTTCTTTTGATGATTCTATGGTTTCTGCACTTGGCTAAGGCTTGTGAGGGTCCCCTCATAAACAAGAGCACGAAGAACTATTCATTCTCAGGAAAAGTTGGATTCAGCACCAGAGCTCCCTTACCATCAGGGAGCCATAAATGGATGACTGCACTCAGGAGTGAAATGCCAGGGCTATCCTGGACACTATATGAGCATCACAGCAAGCCTTGGTCATGTCCCCAGACCATGGGGAAGAAGACTTACTGCAACACCCTTCACTTGCAGGAAAGCCACTAGTTGATTGATCGTGGCCAGCCCATCTTGCCAAAGCAGAGGCCAAAATTGTGCAAGATTACAAGGATCCCCCTTCTCTGGATATTCATGGGTTACATCACACGGTAGCAAGGCATCAGGTCCCGATGATAATGGTTTGAAGATAATAGCAAAAAAGACTCAGGAGAAGTAGGTGTGAAGAATACAGGAAGAAAAGAGTAAATGCAGCACTTGCAGAATGATTTGAATAAGTTGCAATTGTGGAGATTGATTTGAATAAGTAAGTTGGAATTGTAGACATGTGAAAAAATGGCTGTTAATTCAATAGTTAAAAGACTCAGGAGAAATAGTGCAAAGAATATAAGAAAGAAAGAAAAAAAGAAGAAAAAGAAAATAATATACAAAGAATAAGAATGAAAAAGACCAGTACCATCATCACTGTGAGGTCCCCTCCACCATGAGCAGGTACCACATATGGAGGTATGCATGGTGGTGAAGATTTTGCAAAAATTGGCATGAGATCACATCTAGAAATGGATACAAGAGAATCTATAATTTGCAATGAATAGAATGGGCAAACTATGAGAAGATCATGTGTGAATAGCCAGCTCACATTTTAAAATAATGATCACAGTTGAGTTAGACAAGGGGAATGGTTATACCATGATACTTTTGGATTTTGCTAAAGTTTTTGGCAGGATTCAGCATGAAAGGCTGTTGCATAAGTTGAGGACATGGGATTGGATTATAAATTACCAGTTTGGATAAGTGGATGGCTGAGTGACAGATATTAAAAAAGGATGCACTTGGGGTGTGAGTCTAGAAGATTTAAGGTGATCAGTAGTGCAGCCCAAGGTCTTTGGCCTAATGTTATTAAGATTTTTTACATTAGTGATATTTGGAAGGATTTAACAGGTGATATACAGATGTTTGCTGATGATGCAAAATAGGCGGGGTAATCAAGAAAGCAACTGACATGCAATACTTGCAGAATGATTTGAATAAGTTGGAACTGTGGACATTAATGGCTGTTAATTCAATGTTAGTAAATGTAACGAATGCACTTTGGTGTAATGAGATATCTAGTGGCATATTATACTGATGGGATTATGGAAGAAACCGACCAGGCTGAGGATCTTGGTGTTTTATTAGACAGGAAGTCAAAGTTCAGGGATCACATTGCAAAAACAACTCAGAAGATAATTGCAATGCTGAAATGAACAAGGACATGTAAGAATAAGAAAGTCATCTTGCTTCATTACAAGGCTTTGATACAACCACATCTGGACTACTGTGCACAGATCTAGTTTCCTGGTTTTTGAAGTGATACAGATGCAAAGAGTGTTAAAGATGATATTAGGTTTGTGGAATGTAAATTATAAAGAGAGAGAAAGAGAATTTGTAAATTGCAGGTGCTAGCAAAGGGGGGTGATACGAATGTTAGAGACCAACAAACTTTTGAAAGGATCATACAGGATACCTGTCAATGGAATTTTTCATTTTATGGAAGGTAAGGAGAGGATGAGCGGGCATCCATGGATGTGAGAATGAATGCAGTCAAGAAAAGGGTGAGAGTTAGATTTTTCTCTTATAGAGCAGCCTGACTGGGTTTTGACTTCTTTTTGTTGCTAGTGTGGGTAGCATGAATGAATTGAATGAAGAGAAGGTATATGAAAGTTGTGTGACAGGATATGTGGCCTCCTTCAATAAGTTCCTAACTCCCTTGAGGTCTCTTGTAATAACAACAACAAAAGAGCAAAAACGACATAAAAATGAAGTTTAACATCTGAAATGTAAAAATTTCATTAAACACTTGAAAACAAGATTTTGCTGCAGTGGAAATTAAGAAGATTCCAACTCTCATTATGTTAGAAATGCCTTCCAAGATAAAACACTATTCTGAATTCAAATAAAAACAATATAATGGAAACCCATTTGATTTTTTAAAGACAACTGAAAAAAGATTGAAAATAAGAACACTATTCATTTTACTGCGCCTTATACTACAGAAATGCTAAAGCTACAGAGTATTCATACAAGGTATCACTGATGATAGCAAAGTTAATGGCAAATATCATGCTGGGGTGGAAGAAATCCAAAGAATGCCACTAACAAGATACCCATCCAGCAATGAATAACATCTGTGGCTGAAAATATGGAACACTAGTTTCTAGCTTATGTCAGATATTCAGGAGATATGTTTGTTCAAATGTTTGTTCTGCAGTTCTCTATCTGTCAGCAAAACAGGAGAAGACATTTTTGCATTAGTGAACACTTCTGTTATGAATAATAAGGTTTAGACATGTGTTATTAATAATGAAAGTGGTTACTCAATGATAGTAGCATAAGGGTCTTAAGTACATGTCCATGTAGTTGCAATTCATGCATGCTAAGATATAGCAGAACCTCTGCAATTCTACACAGCTTCAGAAATAAGAATGCATGTATCACAGTAAGAGAATTGAAAATTTATCTAAAAACTCGGGATATTTCACCTGCAAGAATAAAGTTTATAAAGAAATTGATGGAAATGATAGGCAGTCCACCATTTTTTATTCCTTCCCATTATTCTGTATTTGGAACATACAGAAGAAACAAAGACATTCTGTTAATCCATCCTAAAATAACTTTTTGAGCTAGATAAGTGACAACTGGAAACACTATTATCAACCTTCTTCATCTCAGGATCAAGTTCATCCTCTTGGAAAACAGTTACAAGAGGTAATCTTTCCTTGATAGTTGTATTCATTGCAATGTAGGTGGATCACTATATTATTATGTAACAGCTCCAAGGAATCCAAAGACTCATCGAGGGAAGGCACCTACTCTACAACTCTCTTCTCCACCACTCAATCCACTATATATTTTCATATATTGTAAATTTAGAATCTCTGAATACTATATACATGAATCCTCTACACATCATCCTTCCCAAAAATATGGAATGCTAAAGCCTTTTAATTAGAGCTTATACCATCCATTTTTCTAAACCAAAAAGAAATCTTAAATATAAACAATGACCTTACATGCTACAGTTTGAAGCAACTCAAAAATGTATTCACTTTTCCACATCTGCTAAATCAAGCAGCTGTAAATGTTTAGAATTGTGACTGAAGTAACAAAGGCTATGAGGCCAATGTATTATGTATGTAAACTGAATGGGTTCTTGCCTGTTTGCAAGAGCCAAATCAAGATATAGACTCCCCAACTCCTTATGTGAAAAGTACTTTATAACATATTTTCAGAATTATCAAAGAGTCTCGGGTGACTTTCATTTTTAAGCCTATGAAACTGAGAAGATGATATAGACAAGTTGGCCATAAAACATGCACCCTATTAACAGACAAAAATACTATTAGTGGGTGGTCAATGACATAGTGAGGATGGTAGATTATATGGTGTTTAGATGTGGATTAAGTAGTGTAGGTGATGGGTTATGTGATGTTAGAGGACCCCTCCTGCAATGAGTCCTTGGAGGCACTGTGTAATAATAATGCCTATCAACAAAATCTATCAATTACTATTATTTTTTTATTTTATTTTATTTTTTTTAAATGGTCAGTTGGTCAACCTGATGTATGTTAGTAGCATGGATGGGAAATTACTGTCCTCAGTTAAAGATAAACTTGTCTTCTGAAGTTTTTGTTGTCATAGAATAAACATTGAACCCACTGTTCAGTAATGCAAGAGTAAATTATTGTATTCACACTTCCATTGTTAATTCTAAGTTATAGTGACACCTTCCTTGTTAAGAACTTTTGATCTCATGGAATGATGTCATCTTCACTTTGTATGTTGATTAATTTTACAATACACCTCTTGAGGGAACATGTCAGGAATTTGATAATGATGATGAGTGAACAACAACTGCACAGATAATTACAAAAGTTCTTTTAGTTGTTATTATGCACCTATATAGTTGTCCATCATTCAGCTGCCTTTCAATTACACTGTACTGTAATGATCTGTTACAATGTAAAAACAAATGTTCTATTCCTATAGAAATTTTGGATAAATTGTGAATTTTTCCACTATTTCATTCTTTTATTAAACTAAATAATAAATTATACGATAACCACAGTAATTAACTTTAAGGAAATTAAAGTACAGATATTTCATACTAAAAATAACAGTACATTATCAGTGTAGAAACAAGCAATCAACTGCTTGTTAATCAAATACAAGAGTCGGATTTATTAGAAGGCTTTGACATTGTTTCCCTCTATACCAACATTCCATTATCTAACACTGTCAATTTACTATATGATGATTACCCTCCTGATATTGCAAAGATTTTTGAATTTGTTATACGATCAGGATATTTCAGCTGGAAAAACAAGATCTATAGACAAGTTGAAGGTATACTGCCATGGGTAGCCCTCTGTCAAACCATTTTTTGAACCATTTAGAACTTACCTAGTTCTCATCCATTCATTACCAATCCTCTCATTGGTTTTGTTATGTTGATGATGTCTTTGCTATTGGAGCCTCATTCTGAAAATGAACTTACCACTTTCCTACAACAGATCAATAGCTTTCACCCACACATTCAGTTCATCATGGAAAAAGAACAGGATGGTAGTTTACCATTCTTGGACGTCTGCCTAACATGCACAGCTTCGGGTAATTTATCAAAAACCTACCTTCAATGGCAGATACATCAAAAGTTTGCTCATCACACCTCTGAAAAAATTGGTGTTATCAAGTCCTTAATTAATAGAGCACATAAGGTGTACTCCTCTCCCTCAAGCTTATAAAAAGAGCTTCTCACTATCAAAAGGTTAATGGAATTTAATGGTTACAACCCTAATCAAATCCAGCAGATAATGGACTCCTAAGTTCCAACACCTCAGGATTCTTCAACAGACAGCAAGGTTCCAATCCCTTATATTTCTGGCATCTAGGAACTGATTGGTAGAATTCTGAAGAAGTTTCATCTCATTCCCAGATATTTTCCGATCAACAAAATTTCTCATCTGTTGGCATCTACAAAAGACAAACTGGCACCTCTATCATTAGCTGGAGTTTACCAGATACCGTGTGAATGTAATCTAATATATTTTGGACAAATAGGCCGTTCTATAGAAAAAAGAGCATCAATATTATATCAAATACATGAAACTCAAAAGTCTGGTCTGGCACAACATAGCATTGACACTAAACACAATATCCAGTAGGATGAAGCTTGTCTTCTCCATAGATGCAGGTTTAAATATGAATGCCTTTTCAAAGAAAGTTGTGAAGCCCTTTTACATTGGCCAAATCTGAATCGGAACTATTCTCTCTCTCTCTCTCTCTCCCCTAAAAGTTTGGGAGATTCTTATCTTATGTAACCATCAAAAATGGTTGTTTAATAATATTTTTAATAATATTATTTATTAATACTAATTTCTAGCATGCAGCAACAGTTTTTAATTGGTAAGCCACCGACTGCTGTATGTACTTTGTAATCCGGTTCCTTTGATTACTTGTTTCTACACACTGATGATGTACTGTTATTTTCAGTACGAAATATCTGTACTTTCATTTCATTAAAGTTAATTACTGTGTTTATCGTGTAATTTATTATTTATAATCATGCCACAGGTACCTTTTAATGATTTTATTAAAATAATCTATCTAGACTATATATATATATAAATGTTAAAGATATCAAGCTATTTCATATATAAAACTTGATTTTAATCCTATTTCCCAAGTAAGCAAACAGACAAGAAAGTCAAGTTTGCGCCTGCAAGTAGTGCAAGTCTGGGCAACTCAGCACGTAGTGCAAGTCTGAGGCAACTTGTGGTAAAGGTGCAATAAGCTCTGATCACTATTCTTAGTATTTATCCCTAATGCAAAGCACATCTCCTTGCAGAGATATATGATGCTATGTATTAAAGGCAAGGGCCACTACCCAGACCAGTTTTGACCTTTATTGAGGTCTCATCATCATCAGTGGGAGCCAGGCTTAGAATACCAAGATTTAAGTAATACAGAACTTATAAATTTTACCAAAACAAGTTGCCATAGGATGCTTTGACTTTACTAAGTAAAAATCTCAGGATGAGAGATAGATGTAGAAAGTTTTTTTTTTACCTTGGGAATAATATACGTTAAAGATACCAAGTTTTTATATATATAAAATAGCTTGGTATCTTTAACGTATATTATTCCCATGGTATAAAAACTTTATATATATATAAAACAATGAGCTCCACTATTAACACCATTTTGAAAAAATACTCTCTAGCACTTGAAATTCTGAAGTCCAGGCACTGGAAAGTGAAAGTGACTATTTTGGTATTACAAGTTTCAAATATTTTCCATATATTTTTTCTAAAAAAATATATTTTCTGTGTGCTAAAACAGGCTCATTAAATTTCAAGCATAGAAAATGACATTTATGATTAACATCTTTAGCTACCAGATAATAAATATACATCTTTCACAAATGAAATGGCAATCCTGAAACCAATACTAGATAAATATGCCTTAAAATAGCTTTCCTTCACTACTTCTCTGAAGATTGCAGGCAGGGTATTATATTAATGGAAATTTGTTGCAAGTGGTCACTGTGTTGCAAGTGGTCACTGTAGCTAGAGACTAGGTTCTGACAGCAGACAAACAGTTGAAGTTTAAGAGGACTACATGGCTAAGAGTGATTAAGTCATCACATCAGACTGCAACATGAATGAGAACACACACTTGTAGGAATGGGGAAATTATTTTACTGCTTTATGGGCTTTGCTAAGGCCATCTCTAGGCCATGCTTAGATACGGTCAGCTGGTTTCTTGAAACGATTAGTGGAGAGTAACTGACACGATATCTGGCTCATGGAATTGTACATATGAGAACTAAAGCAATGTGATCATCCAAATTTGAGAAATGGATCAGAGATATAATAGCTGGCTTGTATGGAAAGGGTGATAACCACTAACTACTTTACTATGTGGAAGTTCACCAATTAATTACTGATCACCGATATGAATTCTGCCACTCTCACTCAACAGCAGACCTCTCGGTTAACTTTATTCTTGATATTTCCAAGGCATTGGATCAAGGCATCACAGCTGCTTTCCAAGCTGCCATCTTATGGTCTCCCTCCTACCCTTTGTGAATACATAGCCAGCTTCCTTTCTTGTCATTCATTACATGCCATGGTAGATGGTTTTCTCCATCAGATATTGCCATCAATGCTGTTATCACTTGTGTTTCATCTACACTCCCCCTTCTATAGATCATTGATATTCTCTCGCTAATGTGCATTCTATTCATAGCTTTGTTGCTCAAATGACTCACAATTCAAGATTTTCAGCATTTAATGCCTTAAACCTTGTTTCCCTTGCTATTCTCAAGTGGTGTGAAGTAATCTATTGGATTTCAATGCTAACAAAACAAATCCTGTCTTATTTCCTGGAAAAAGACCATGCCTCATTCTCCCTTGTTTCTGATTGTTGTTCTCCTACACAAGGCTTTAATAAGGCCAAATCTGGTTCACTATGGTGTCCAGATCTGTGCCAGATCTGGACACCATACCAAATTGTATGGGTGAAGGAAAGTGGAGAGGATCCAGAAGTAAGTGACAAAGATTATGGTGTTTATGGAATACTTCCTATGAGAATAGAATGATGGTTTGTGGGCTTTAAAATTTTCATCTTTTTTTTGCCTGATAGGCAAAAAAAGATGAAAGAAGCTTATGAGTTGTTAAAGGGGTTCATAGGATTGACACTGAAGACTTTTCAATACATGGCAGGAAGGGAGAGGGTGAGGGGTCACTCATCAAAACTGTGTAGTTAGCGATGGTGTTAGGAGGATGGTGATTGGATTGAATGAGTTACCAGAGGTAGTTGTGAGTGTTTTGTCAGTGAGTTTAAGGATAGATATGATAGAAATATTACTGTGCAAATAATGGATCTCATGTGATGGATTTTCTAACTCCACCCTGCATAATAATAATATATACAAGTAAACAAATACCAATAAAATGGAATACGAGAAAAATGCTAATTACATGGAAAGTAGTTTGCTGAGTACATACTACAAAATATATAGTAATATAATTATTGAAACAGTGAAAAAATTATTAGAATGTCAAAATTGATTCAGAAATGACCACTCTTACAATGGATGAAGCAAATCTGTTTAAAATTATTTAAAGAGAAAAGAATTTGCTAAAGTAAAAAAATGTGTATTGTTTGATATTTAAAAAAAAACAAAGAATAACTATACCTCATATTTTATTATAGGCAATATTGAATATATATATATAATCAGGAGATTGGAAAAATTACTTTATGAGACCTAATGCAGAGAGTCAGGAAAACTAGATAATCAAGAAAAAATGGGAAAAATGTGTTAAAGATCAGATATGGTATTCAAATATGATAAAGATATGAATGGCTTCAAAAATAGTTATATACCTGGCTAATTGGTGGAAAAATATGCTTTAAGTTCAGACCTTTTGAGTATGTCTGAGGAGGGAAAGAGAAAGTTCTATAACAAGGCCAAAATAGATTGCATATCTAATTATAAGAATAGCCTAGGTGGTAATTTGCTATGTCTATACACAAATGCCAGGAGCATCAAAAACAAAGGGGCTGAGTTTGTTGCTTTATTGAATACAATGTGGCCTAAGATTGTTGGAATAAGTGAAAACCGACTATCAGAATCAGATATGGTAACTGGGATTGAGTGTCATGGGTATACTATTTTTAGGAATGACAGAAGAGATAGGACAGAAGGAGAAGTACTATTAATGATATCAGATGACTTAAGTCAAGTGAGTGTAGAAATGCAAGAAAACAATATCGTGGAGGCTAACAAAAGGAAATATACAGTAGGGTGTTGCCACAGACCTGGCAGCTCAGTTGCAGGAGACAAAGAAATGCATTGCCAATTTAGCCTTATGGATAATAAAACAAGTGATCATTATGGAATGACTTTAATTTTTCAAACATTGATTGGGTAGAAGAATAATCTCATGATAAGAAAAAAGAAGAATTTATTGAATTGTTGTGAGACAACTTTATCAAGCAACACATGAAAGAAGGAACTCAAAGTCAAAGAGTGTTAGATTTCTTCATAGCATCAGAAGGGATCTCTGTTAAAATATGGCTATTTTGTTAACACCTTGCAACAGTTATCATACTGTTCTTTCTTGAAAAGTATTTAATTATATTGATTTTCCTATTAGAATAGGTAACATGCTGAACTACAAAGCCGGAAATTATGAACTTAGGAGACTACTATCATTAGTCTCATGGTATCAGTTACTGAATAGGAAATATGTCAGCAATTCATGGGAATTTTTGAAAAGGTACTTAAATGAAGAGATACCTGAGTGTATCCCTAGTGTTCGAAGAATAAAAATGTAGAGAGTGAAATAGATGTGCAATCTTATTAGAGATCCACAAGAAGATGATGCAGAAAGAATATTGCGAGAATAAGAGTGTGAGGAGTTATGAAATATATATAAAGCTCAGGCCAGAATAGTAACGACTATTGTGTGGAGAGCTAAATCGGAATATGAAAAGAAATTGAATATGCAATCTAAAGGAATTTTAATTGTTATGTTGCAAGCAAAAGAATGAATGAATATGGAAGAATAACTTTATTGAATGCAGATAGCACTCTAGTATTAGAAGCTAATGAGATTGTTCAATTAATGAGTGCTCACTTTGCTAAGATATATCAACAAGGTGTATGTAACAGAGTTCCCAGTGCTACTGCTACGTTGGAGGAAGAGTTAGAGGTGCATAAAAATGAGGTTGAAGAGCTGTTGCATAAATTGGATAAGAATTTGTCAATAGGGACAGAAGGAATATCAGCATATTTGCTAAACAAATGTTCAGTTGTGTTCTCTAGGCTTTTCACGTGTTTGTGTAACTTGAGTCTCAAGCTCAGGGATGATACCACAGGAATGGAAGGAATGTATTATAGTTCCACTGCACAAGGGTGGTGAAAAAATTTATATGCCTAACTACCCAAACTATCAATATCTCTGGTGTGTAGTAAAGATTTTAAAGAAGTTGGCAAGAACTTGTATACACGAATGGGTGGACGAACAAGATATATTCTGAAAATAGCAGCATAGGTTTACTAAAGGAAGGTCATGTTTTAGCAATTTGGTCTTATTGCATAACAATGTTAAGGCCAAGTTAGATAACGGGAATGTATACATATGATAATTTTGGAATTTGCTAAGGCATTCAATAGGATACCACACGAAAGGCTGTTGCATAAACTGGAGAACATGGAATTGGAATATAAACACTTGACTTAGATCACTGGATAGTTGACAGACAGATATCAAAAAGTGGTATATGGTGACCAGTGATGTACCTCAGGGTTAGTTCTTGGGACATTGTTGTTCAATCAATATATTAATGACATTAGGAAGGGTCTAACAGGAGATGCACAATTGTTTGCCGATAACACAAAGATGGGTAGGGCAATCAGGAATGCTACCAATATCCAGCACTTACAAAATTATTATTATTATTTATGCCTCCAGGGAGTCAAAAAACTCATTGTGGGAGGTCCTTCCTAGGAAACACAAGTCTATCAAGACTCCTTGTGGGAGGTCCCTCCTAGGAAACACTAAGTATATCATACCACTCCTTAAACTCATTGACTGTTCTCGCTTTACCCACTCTATCAGGCAATGCATTCCATGGTTCAACCACCCTCCATGCAAAGAAACCACTCCTCACCACTCACTCTTGCTCACAGTTTCCTTAAGTAACTTCCAGGGATGGCCCCTTGTCATCACTCCTTCTGGCTGTCCAACCAAGCGAAAGAACTCTCCAGTGTCAATCCTGTAACCACCTCTGAACAGTTTAAAAGTCTCAATCATATCACCTCTCCTTCTATCCACCAAGCTCTGCAGTCCACATTCCCTCAGCCAATACTCATAACTAACATTGTACAGTGCTGAAACCATCTTTGTTATCTACCTTTGTATCCTTTCCACAGTTAATTTATCCCCTTCAAATCCTGGGCACCAAATCTGAGAACAATAGTCTAAGTGTGGTCTGATCAGGGTCTTATACAACAGAATGATAACTCTTTTATCTCTGCAGGTCAGCGTCCTCCTCATTATTGCAGCAATCCTCTGTGTTACCTTCACCACCTTTGCAATATGTCCCTTGAATTTCAGGTTTCTATCAATCATCAACCCCAGATCTCTTGTCTCCCCTACTTCCTCCAGTATATTTTCTTCAATAGAGTATGCAGCGTCCCCATCGATGTGTCCAAAACCTCAAGTCCTTACATTTTGTTGCATTAAACTGATACCCCATTCATTTGCCCATCTGTCTAGCTTATTCAAATCCTCTTGCAGGGCTACCACATCTGCACTATTACTAATAACCCTTCCCAGCGTCACATCATCTGCAAACAACTGAATATCCCGCTGCAATCCACTAACAATGTCATTGATATAAAGGTTAAACAATATAGGTCCCAGTACTGAGCCTGTGGGACCCCCACTTCTCTCTGCCTCCTTGAAACTGCCCCACCATACACAACTCTCAGATACCTATCAGACAGTCAATCCTGAATCCAGTTGACCAACCTGACATCCAAACACATGTGCTGCAACTTAAATATCAGCTTATCATGTGGCACCTTGTCAAATGCTTTTGCTAAATACAAGAAAATGGCAGTACAGCAATCCCTCGATTAGTGCGCCTAACACGTTCTTTAAAACAGGCGCATTAATCAAAAACGCACGAATCGAGTATAATAACCTATGGAAAAAGTATAATTCATTCCTCAAATTTCTTTTTTAACCTCATTTTTTTTATAAAAGAATTAGGGTATGTCTCAGGGCCTAGCTAAAGGAAAACTATGAAGCTGAAAGACAATAAAACTCATGCAAAATATAAATTTATTATTCTGGCTGGCAGGCATTACGTTTCTTTTTTTTTATACAACTGCCTCTTCGGCAAATTCTCCTGCTTCTCTCTTCACAAGGGCCAGTCTCCAAGCATTGCTACTTAAAAGTTTCAGTTGCATGGAAAATATTTTAAATTTGTTTCTGTGAAATCTCTTTGGGCTTGTCAGTGATTAAATTTTCTCCATATTCTTCAGGATCTTCTGGTTGTGGATCTAAATTTAGCAGGTCAGAATAACTCAATTTCTGAGAATGAGATTTAATTAACTTAGATTCATTTGAAAAGACTCTAAAATCATTTGTGCAATGTGCTTCCAAATAGATCACATATTGCTAGCAGTAATTTCATTTGACTTAGCGACTTCTCTGATTTAGCCAGAAAAGTCTTGGAAGGCATTGGCTTTAAAAAAAAAGACAGGCCAGTTTCATCGACATTAAACATTTGTTGGTTACAATAGCCCCCTTCTTATACTATTTTCTTCAAATCTCTGAATAATTTGCGACCACCTCCTTATCGGCACTTGCAGGTTCACCTGTGATTAGAACATTATGTAGGCTATTTCTCAAACCACCCAGCGCTAACGTGGAATTCTTCTTTTCCATTATTGATAGCCCTTTCTTTCAAGGATGCAAAGAGACTTAATGCTTTTGATTTAATAAGGTCAGTTCTTAGCAGGATCCGTTTTTGGTTACAATCTTCGATCCATGTACAAATAAGTCTATCTAATTCAATCATAATACTTTGTATTCAGCAGCTTTGCTTTAAATTTCTCTTATAGTTGATTCACCAATTTTTGTGTCCTTGTCTTATCTTTGCTCTGGACTCACCTTGTTCACTTTCTTTATTATTTCAAGTTTTTCTTCCAATGAGATTACTTTTAGAATCATTTTCACACTTTCACTTTTATGTTCACTAATTCTTTTACTCATGATGAAAGGTTGGGAAAATGCTTTAAAATTAAAAAAAAAAAAATGTAAGGAAAATAATTGCAAAGGAGGTAGGAGATATGAGCAGGAAAATGCTATGTAATTAGAAAAAATTTTATATTTTAAAAATTTTCTATCTATCCATAAAAAAATGTATAGATAGAAAATTTTTAAAATATAACATTTATTTTTAAGATATATACAGGTACACTAATCGAATTTCAGTATAAAAAAATGATGATGCACTAATCAGTGGCGCATTAATCGACGGATTACTGTATATATGTGTTTCCCTCATCTACTGCTCTTGTAACTTTATTATAAAAGGTTAGCATATTACTAAAACAAGAGCCCCCTCACAAATCGATGTTGACCTTCACAGATAACATTACCCTCATCTGCCCAATGTTGTATATGGTCCCTAACTAATTTCTCCAAGATCTTAACAACTACTGATGATACACAAACTGGCCTATAATTAGACACTTCCAGTCTGCTACCACCCTTATGCAACGCCACTATCTTACATTCCTTCCATTCCCTGGGCACTTTTCCGTAGTAGCCAGACTGTCATTGAAAAGTCGGGTCAAAGAAGCTGTCAGTTCCTTAGCACATTCTCTCAAAATCGTGGTGAAATACCATCTGGTCCGACAGCTCTGTCCTGTCTTTTCCTTTTTAGCTATATTATGGAACATTGCAGTAGCACCCAATATGGTAAATTCCTTGGTATTTTTATCATGTTTGTTTCTATGATTACAGCAGAGATCACAGTTTAACGAGAGAAGTCAAGTTGGTTCTAATTTCCAGGAATGAGTACCAATGCATTCGAAGGAAGAAACAGTCTTTGATGCCTTCAGTTTTGGTGAGATGGTAGAGAGAGGTTAGTGTGGCTTTTCTATATATGTTCCTATACTGTATAAATGTTAGAAAATGCACACTAGTGAAAAGGGGCTTCCCACTGCCAAGTCAGAATTCTGTTTGTATATATATTCCTTAATTAGTAAAAATTTCAACAGAAAATAAACAAATCATATCTAATTTGGAATAACTGAATATGATAATTCAGATATTTCATCATTCCTTCTCTTAATAAATTATAATTATAGTGAAATCTGGTATCACACTTCTTACCTCACTTTCAGTGTGGAACATGTTCAGTGACTGAACATGTTTTATATCACTGGGCAATTTTAAACAATGTTAATGAAATATTTCATTAAAAAAAAGTAAATAAAATTATGATAAAAGCAAAATTCATTTAAAAATGAATTTACAGTTTCATGACTTACCCATGTCCAGGCATTCATTTCTAAACCTGCTTTGAGGCAAACAGTTACTACAACATGCTGTATATATACAAAGAGAAAACAGCTGTACATTATATTTGACTAAAATAAATTTTGCAAACAAATTTGAAATGTAATTTCTGAGATATCAACATTTTCTCAATAATAAGGATTTTTAAAGTTATAAAATATCTAAAAAATACTTATCCTATTAGTGTCAGCTCTCACTATAACAAATCTGGTATCACACTTGGAACTCCAAGAATAGTTTATTTGACTGGATAATCTCTTATAATGAGCTTCTTTTAGGATTAGCATTATGCCTAATGGGACTTTGGCCAGGACTTTTTTGGTGGTTTATAACAGTGAGAGTTGACTATATATTGAATATTAATGAACACTTTTCACTGTCTAGCAAAGAGGAATGGCAGACCTTGGATTATGCACAAGATGCATATTACTCTTTTATTAATAATATATATATAACAAAAAAGTTTAACTTCTTATATCAGAAATATAACATGATTGTATAACACCAAATCATTATTTAGCAAACTTTGCAATACCTAAACAAACCTTTAGTGCACCTGCTTCTGCATCCTTAAAATGATTTCCACTTGTTCCTCACATTAATAGGGCTGTAATGGAGCTCTGATAACCTTAATAATCTTGAATGTTAGCAAAAACTATATCCTGTCTTATTTTTTTGAAAGCTTTCTTCTTTGGTGCTTTCCAACCAAGACAAAAATTTCTCTTTTCTGGTTACCTCCATTCTTTTTTTTTTTTTGGCATAAACAAAGAAACTAGATTTTATCTATTACCCTAAGCATTATTACTTTACTTCTGAACAACTACTAATACTGTATAAGCTGTATATTGGTTTTCAACAATCCAATGCTATTCTGAGATCTGAGGTTCTGTCCCAGTGGGCTTCACAAAAATTTTGGTACATGAGAAAAAATTAGATTCATTCAATCATTTCTCACTGATTCACACAGATATTCAGTTTCTGTACTTGTATTTTTACTGTATTTTCCATAATCACTGTTGATTAGAACAGGATACAGTCATTTGCCAATTCTCCTACAACTCTTTAAGACAAATGCAGTACCACAATTTTCAGCTTCTTTCTCTGATGTCAGAGAGCAATTCCCCCCCCCCCCCCCTCAGTTGCTATCCTTTGGACTCTCCAAGCTAGTATATTTCTTATAAAAGGCACAGGTTTTTATATGTAACATTACCAAGTTCTCGTTCTCAGTACCAGCTTGTTCCATGATAGTTACTATGGATGTACGGCCCACTTTTTGCTCATTCACAGTATTAAAGGTAGTTTGGATCTGCCATTAATTAAAAAAAAATTCTAAACATTACGTTAACTACAACTGGTAAATTCTAATTCTAACTGGCCTCAATGAGCAATTCTATAAAACTGACAAGGAAGAATGGGTGCAATTTTAGACACAATTATAACTTATCACTTAAAACTACCATCAGTTAAACTAAAACAGATTATTATTTTTCCCACACTTTTTTTTTTAATCTATATGTTTTATGTTAAAACTACAAAAAAGGACTGAGGATGAACATTACGAATTTCAAAATCAAAATGCATGAAATTAAGACCTACATGTTTGCAGAATTCAACAAGAATCTCACTGTATCTTCACTGTGATGAGAAAAAGACAAAACAGTTTATTTCAGAAAAAAACTGATGCTGGTGGAATTAAAAACCTTTTATTTGTAGAAGTTTGTTTGCTCTTATATTTGAACTATATTAAAAAAGAAGTTATTAATTAAAATTCTCTAATTAGACTAGTTACATTTGTGTAAAAATAAAAGTACAGAATATGGTGGGCTATAAAATATAATGCCTGTTCAAGTATCTCTTAATTTCTGAAAATAAATAAATCACTAAGTGTGATTGTAGGTCATAAAGGAGAAGTAGGGATAGTAGAAAGTATTTTTAACTTGGGTATAGTTATGTTAAAGATACCAAGCAATTTTAAACCTGGTTTTACTCCATTTTTTCCAAGTAAGCAAACAGACAAAATGTCAAGTTTGCGCCTGTAATTTATGCAAGACTAGCTGATCCCACAGGTAGTGCAAGACTAAGGCAACTCGTGGTAAAGGTGGAGCAAGCTCTGATCACTAATCTTAATATTTACCCTTAATGCCAAAACACATCTCCAAGAAGGGGATGTATGATGTTTTGTATTAAAGGCAAAGGGCCACTACCCAGACCGGTTTCGACCTTTATTGAGGTCTCATCAGTGGGAGCCAGTGGCCCCTTGCCTTTAATACAAAACATCATACATCCCCTTCTTGGAGATGTGTTTTGGCATTAAGGGTAAATATTAAGATTAGTGATCAGAGCTTGCTCCACCTTTACCACGAGTTGCCTTGGTCTTGCACTACCTGTGGGATCAGCTAGTCTTGCATAAATTGCAGGCGCAAACTTGACATTTTGTCTGTTTGCTTACTTGGAAAAAATGGAGTAAAACCAGGTTTAAAATTGCTTGGTATCTTTAACATAAGTAGGGATAATTCATTCTACATAAAACTTCAATGTAACACTACCTTATTACAATATACCCTTTTCAGAAGTACAAACTCTTTACTCCCTACACCAAAACACTAATATTGTCATCACAAAGACTGACAAAGGTAATAATGTGGTATTCATGACATGTTGTCATGAATATCACAAAGCATAATCATAAAATTAATATCTTATTAAGAGATAGGTCAACCTACAAGAATCCAATAAGAAATCAAATCAGTAAATTAAATAAATTACATAAATTACAATGATCGGATGCCACTACTGTTGAGAGGTTACAAATTCATCATTCCTGGACGTCTCATCTCTATGAGCTGCCTAAAATATATAATGATGACAACTGACTACACCCAATAGTGGACTGTTTTGAGACAATAAAGATGAGATAATGATTTGAAATCATTTTCTCTTTAGCATACTGTGTGCAATGTAATTTAGCTTAGCTTGTCTCTGTATATATATATATATGTGTGTGTGTGTGTGTGTGTGTGTATATACTCCAGATGATGACCTTAATATGAAGGTTGAAATATTGGGAAATTAAAATAATTATTTATAAAACAGTTGTAGAGTATAATTGGTGTAAAATGAAAGCTAATTGTATTCTTCCCCTTATGAGGTCATCCAGGGATTTGTGGATGTTTATTTATTTTTATTACCTTGTTTCAGGCTGCAGTGTAAACTGAACGAGAAACTGGTATTTTTGATTATGGCTGCTGAACATAAGCTGTATTTTTTTTTTTTTTTTTTAATCCTAGACTGCAGTATTTTTTTTTTAGAAAACCAGGGCTTCTATAGTGGCTAGTGGTTTGCAGCTGGATGGGAACTGAAAGTCTTCATTCCAATAAAGAATTATCTTGGTCATTAGTTCAGAACAGGTGCTTGAATCAGGAAAGTGGAACAGTAATCTGACCATGGAAAAAAATTCAGAAATTCTGGAGGTCATTCCAACTGGCACCACTGCAGTGCCATAGGGTGCAAGGATAAGATTGACTGGGAGGAGACTAATCTGTAGAAAAAGAGACAGGTAGATTATGATTAAGTTATATTTATGAGACGTTGCTAAGGGAAGAGCAATTATTTACAGCATATTGGGGGGGGGGGGCTGATTAAGAAAATGTTCAGTGTTGAATAAACGATGAGGACTGTCTGGTATTCTGGTTGGTTAACTATTTGTGTTAACCTACCAACTAAATCATGGCTAGCAACAAATGATTCAGCTTCTCTTCTGGAATTAGAGAAGGGGAGCCGGTCTGTGTTATGATTAGTGAAGTCTCATAGAAACAATCTGGGTAATTACAATGTATGAAGTCAACTTTCACACAGTCGACTTAAAGATAAGCAGTCAAAAAGGGCAGCGTGGCTGTCTGAATTAGGAGAGCAATCAATAAAGTAATGTAATCTAAACCCAGAGTAGATCAATAAAGCAGAAACTTAAGGTTGACATAATTTGCAGAACATATAATGCAAGATATAGCTGGGACAGCTAAGGTATATTATAGTAGAGGATGATGACAGTGTAGTTAGGAATAGCAGATCAGGTTTTGATCATGTAAAAAGTGTATATCACTGTTGTGGTGATGCTCCAGAGCGTGAAACTGATATAGAAGTGTTTTTTATTGGATGCAATTTTGGTGTAATATTGAGAACATGACTGTACAATCATTAAGCATCAACTGAGATGGTTTGGTCACATATAGAGAATGGCCCCTCATAGACTGCCATATTTAGCTCTGAATGGATATATAGGAAGTAAAAGACCTAGAGGCAGACCAAGAAGTACTTGGATAAAGTTGCTGAAAGAACATTCCCATCTGCACAGCTATAGAGTCATGACTGAGATGGCTAAAGATCACGATAAGTGGAGAACCTTTCTTCTTAGTGGACTCAACCCATTATCAATATATTTATCATATCTCTTCTTGAATTCATTTACAGATGAAGAACTCACAACTGAGTCAGGCAATGCATTCCACTCATTCAAAACACTCCAGGTGAAAAATCTCATTCTCACACCCTTGTTAACCACACTTTTCCTTAATTTCCAGGGATGACCACTTGTTCTTCCATCACTATCACACAGCTGAAACATTTCCCCTGCATCAATCTTATAAAAACCTTTTAGTAATTTATCATATCCCCCTCTTCTCCAACCTCTGCAATCCACAACCTCTCAATCTATCAATGTAGGGAGCATTTTTTACATCACTCACTAACTTAGTCACTCTCCTCTGAATCCTCTCCACAACCTCCTCATCTCCAAGGAATCCAGGTGACCAGACCAGAGCACAGTAATCCAAATGTGGAGGTATCAACGCCTTATGAAGGGGAATAATAAGCTCTTTATCTCTGGATGTTAGTGTGTTCCTCAATAACCAAGTAATCCTATGTGCAATCTTGGACACCTTAGAAATGTGTCTCCTGAACTTCATCTCCCTATCTACCTACACCCCCAAGTCTCATCAATCTCATGGAGTACCATTCCATCAATGTAGTACACAGCTGGTAATCTTTTAATCCCAAAATGCAGAACTTTACATTTTTCCATAGTGAACTGATATCCATTACCTTTTGCCCATTTTACCAGCTTATTTAAATCATCCTGCAAGCTCTCAACATCAATTTGATTTTTTATTGTGCTACCCAACTTTGCATCATTAGCAAACAACTGAATATCTTCCTTTAAGCCATTTCCTATATCATTTATGTACAAATTAAACAACAATGGCCCAAACATAGGGCCCTGAGGCATACCACTGATCACCTGCCTCATTCTGGACTCTGCTCCTCCATACACCACCTTCTGGTATCTCTCCCTGAGTCATTCTCCTGTCCATATCACCAGTTTAGTATCCATCCCCATCTGCTCAACAGTATTCCATGGGGTATCCTGTCAAAAACCTTTAGCAAAATCCAGAAGTACCACTGTGTAGTCATTTCCTTTGTCCAACTCAGATGCCATTCTATTATAAAAAGCTAATAAATTCCTAAGGCAGGATCGATCTTTAACAAAACCATCTTGGTCCCTATAGAGTATCATATCCCGATCCACCCATTCTTGAATTTTGTCTTTAAACAACTTTTCCAATACTTTTACCACCACTCCCGAGATGGTGATTGGTCTGTAATTAACTACCACAGTTTTAGAGCCACCTTTATGCAAAGGAACTACTTTGGCTTCCTTTCACTCCCTAGGGACCATACCAGAGTTCAAACATAAGTTAAATAACCAAGTAAGGGGCGTTGACAATTCCTTTGCACATTCACGCAACACCCGAGTTGTTATTCCATCTAAACCTACAGTAGTGTTTGCATTTAAATTTTGCAATATACTAAGTACCTCTGATTTCTTAACTTGAATTCTCACATTAGTTATTGCTAGAGGTATACAGAGATATCCTCACTTGGGTGATAGACTTTTGAAAAGTGATCACTCAAGCAATGTTCCTTCTAAGCTGTGTGCATGTGTGCCTGCACACGTTTTACAACTAGCGCACAAAGCAAAAAATACGTGCACACTAGATTTTCAAGATGAAATTAAAATTTATTAATTAAAGAAGTTCCACCTAAACATTAACCTGTTGAAAGTTTATTTTTCACTTGGTTAGAGTATAATAAATTTAGTTTAATCCTTTATCCAAGTGTGAGCAAACAAAGTTTGCGCCTGAAAGTATCTTCAGGACTGAGGTAAGGTGGTACACACCAGGGCAACTCGTTGCAAAGGTGAAGCAAGCTACCAATACTCCTGTCTCAGTATCTCCTATAATGCAAAACACATCTCCTTACGGATATGTCTAATGTTCTGCATTAAGGGAAGGGCCACTACCCAGACTAGTTTCGACCTTTATTGAGGTCTCTTCAGTGGGAGCCAGGCCCAAGCTGAGATACCAGGCAGAAGCATTCGCAGGTCATCTCTACCTATAAGAGTTGCCAAATGGTGTGCCACCCATTTTTTATAAATTACTCTGGATTTAGAGAAAGATGTTGAAAGTTTATTTTTCACTTGGTTAGAGTATAATAAATTTAGTTTAATCCTTTATCCAAGTGTGAGCAAACAAAGTTTGCGCCTGAAAGTATCTTCAGGACTGAGGTAAGGTGGTACACACCAGGGCAACTCGTTGCAAAGGTGAAGCAAAAAGGGGTGGCACACCATTTGGCAACTCTTATAGGTAGAGATGACCTGCGAATGCTTCTGCCTGGTATCTCAGCTTGGGCCTGGCTCCCACTGAAGAGACCTCAATAAAGGTCGAAACTAGTCTGGGTAGTGGCCCTTCCCTTAATGCAGAACATTAGACATATCCGTAAGGAGATGTGTTTTGCATTATAGGAGATACTGAGACAGGAGTATTGGTAGCTTGCTTCACCATTGCAACGAGTTGCCCTGGTGTGTACCACCTTACCTCAGTCCTGAAGATACTTTCAGGCGCAAACTTTGTTTGCTCACACTTGGATAAAGGATTAAACTAAATTTATTATAAACATTAACTTATATATTCTTTAAAAAACATGGTAACTCGGCAACGCTCAAGCCTATAACCTCGCATTTTTTATTACATTCTCAAAGTTGCACAAAATTTATAAATTATTAACAGTAACCCTATTTGAGGCTAGCAATTTGATGCCAAAGTGAAAGGGGTGTGGTTTAAATATGTAATTTTTAAGTAGCATATAGAATGCACACGGTTTGTTTACATTTCAGGCCTGACTCATGGAAAATTTCCAAACATGATTGGCTGATCAAAATAGTTCAAGATCATGATGAATTAAAACAATGGTTTCATAATTTTAATAAAAATAATTAAATATTTTTAAAAACTTAAATGCAAAATGATATCAAATTTTACACAAATGGTTGTAAAAACTGCTCTTCAAAATGATCAGTTTTGTGATTTGGCAAAGTTGATGGATATTGGAGGAACCCTCCTTGCATCTAGTGCAGACTGTGAGCGAGGTTTTAGTCTAATGAATCAAATAAAAAACCAGCTTAGAAACCGTTTAGGAGAATGTCATTTGTATATGCTAATGAGAGTGAAAAGTTACCAATTATATGGAAATTCAATTAATTTAGATAGTGTGTATAAGGAGTGGGTGAATGCCAAAGACAGAAGAGAGAAAAAATAAAGAGATAGAAGTTAATATTAAACAAGATGAGAATTAGTAATGGAAATATTTTATTATGTATGTTTAGAGTTATTTGCAAAGTTAGAAAATTTAATTAAAGGCAATCAGTAACTAGTATTATCTTTTTTTTTACTTTATTTCTTACTTCTAATCAGATCAATATTAAATACATATAAAATATTTATGTTAGCTCTGTGATTGATGTCACACAACTTACTTGGTGATGGTAATAATACACACACTTAGAATCCTACCTAGTACAGTTGGTATCGTGTTGGCCTCGCATGCGCGAAGTCCCCAGATCGAGTCCTGTGAATCGTGATTTCCGACTGTTTACTGGGGAGGCTACTGCCATGTGTGGGAACACGGTGGGGAGTTTGGAAACCTGGCTGATGTCCCATTGACACCAGAAGGTAAAGAGTGAACTAAAATCTTTTAACTTTTTTGCTTAAATGATCAGTATGGTGACTCGTACTGGTGCACAGATACTTTTCAAAAGAAGGCAAATTTTGCACACACGCAAATTTCTGCACGCACGCACACAGCAAAAAATTAAAGGGAACATTGCACTCAAGTAACTCTACTATTACATCTCAATCGGTCACCTCGATACCATCAGTACCCACTAAGGTTATCCTTCCGAAGTCATTCTTCCTTTTACTTGCCACATAGCAGAACTCTTTGGGATTACCCTTTATCTCCTTGGCTAAAGTCTTCTCATAATCTGATTTAGCTTTTCTTACTATGCTGGTAACCTTCCTAGCTTGAGCCTTGTACTGCTCATGGGTGTACTGATCGCCTTTCTCCTTGTAATTCTCCATAACATTTTCTTTTATTGCAGATCAAGCTTGATACTACTGCTCATCCATCTAACACCTACCTTGTTTGTCTTCCTGACCATGGAGACACAATTTGATATTGCCTTTCTCAGATACCAGCTGATTTTATCCCTTGCAATGCTAACATCTTTCCCCTGCAATATGTTCTGCCATGGGACTGCTGCAAGCTCACTCCGAAGCTTGTTATAATTGCCTAACCTGTAATTCCATATATACCCCTTGTTAAGAGAGAAATCCTGTGAATTCTGCAACCTCCCAAGATTGCAAATGCACATGATTGCTCTCACCAATTGGAGGTAATGAGGACACCTTACTTATGCATATATCATCTGAACCAATGACCAGGTTCAACACTCTCACACCATGTGTCCTATTATGTGCTGTTTCAAGTAATTATCTCGTAGAAGATGTATGAATTCCATTTCCTTTTTGCCATGTGATATTTCCTTCTTCCAGTTGATATCACCATAATTAAAATCCCCCTTAATAATCACTAACCCTGCACTCATTGCACTAATTTGCTGATGCATGAATTCAATATCATCCCTATGCTCCTCTGGTCTATAGCAGCAACCAACTGTATATTGGTTGCGTTGGTCACTATTTCACACCAGACAGCCTCAAATGTACTATTATTCACATGTCAATCATCTTGATATATACTACTTTCTTTGGCTGCAATTCCTCCCTCCGTTCTATCTTCTCCATCCTCCTTGAAAATACCGTACCCATCACATTAAATTCCAGTGACCACATCTTCTGCTGACAGCCACATTTCACTAATGCCTACAACTTTTGGCGAGACTGCACTGACTAATGCCAAAAGTTCTTCCCTCTTATTATTATTATTATACAGGTACATCCACGGAGTCCAAAGACTCATCGTTGGAGACCCAATCTATCATACCACTCCTTGAACTCATTAACAGAAAAGCACCCACAACTGATTCTGGAAACCCATTTCACTCATTCACCACTCATCAAGCAAAAAATCCAGTCCTCAAACCCCCACCGACCACACCCCTATTCAACTTTCAGGGATGACCCTTAGTTCTGGTCCCCCTAGCCAAATGCTGAAACATTTCCCCTGCATTTATCCTATAAAATCCTTTAACCGTCTTACCGCCCATTATGGATCAAATACGCATCCTCATACTCTTCGTATAAATGATATATTTCAACGATATTACAATTTTAATATGCACTTCGCATCCATGGAAACTTGGACGTATATATACGTCCTGACCGATAGCATGGTTAAGAAACTTAAATGTTTCTATCATATCCTTCCTTTTCTCCTATCGACTAACCTCTGCAATCCACACACCTTCAATCCATCCTCATAAGGCACATTCCACAGGCCATTCACTATCCTGGTCACCCGCCTCTGAATCCCCTCCAATTATTTCGAATGCTTTTTGCATTTGTATACAAAAATTGCAGATTCCCTTTAGTTCTTGTAGCAGATTTAGAACTGATATACATGTCACTAATTTCAGTAGTCCCATGCTGATTTTTATCCCCTCTATTCTGCAAATTATTCCGCAAATAAGGATCAACAATTATACAATCACTGCTTACATTCTCCCTCTTACACTCAACTTTTTCAATTTTAGTTTCCCTGCTCAATTACTTCAACTCGTTCAGAAAACAGCAACTTCTTCAATCGCTTATGACCTTCCATGTTCAGATGCAACCCATCTCTTGCATACAGCTGTCTTTTGCCTTCAAACACATTCCAGACTGCTTTTTTTGCACATTATTGCAATCATATCATTCATTATCATCACTTGTCTACTTAACTCATAATTGTCAAAACAAGGTAGCACACACACTATCCTCCCATTGACACTTTTCTTCTTCACGATATCTAACAATGTTCTTAAATCTTTTGCTACCCGATTTATACTAACACTCAGGTCATTTGTACCTACCATAACTATCATCTTTTCTGCATCATGCCCTCTCTTTATTGCTAAAGCTACACTCTCTATTGTTCCACCAGCCAAGCACTCCCCAGGCATACTGCTCTCCATATCTTTAATCATAGAATCACCATATATATTTTACCACTCATAACTTCATTCAAGTCCAAACAAGAGTCACTCACGGCCTCATGTTCTACGCTATTCAGGATGACTCTCCCAGTTTCATTACTCAATGCTCTTTTACTTACTCTCTCACTCTCACGACATCTTGTTTCTTCTAGACCTCTTGTGCTTTCATTCTGTTGCCTACCAATCACTCCCATACTATTTATTTCTTCATCAATCACCAAAGACTCTCCCATACTTAATATGTTCTAATTACTTCAGCTAGAGTAATCCTAATTTCTCTATCAACCCATTTAACTCAGTTTTAATTTCCAGAACCCCCTTACTGAGCACTTCCAATTCCTCTTGTAAAAGATGAAGGTCACTTTTCATTTTCCCGAACACTCCTGCCGAAATTCATCTGCTACGGTCCCGACGTCTGCTTCCACAGATCTATCACATTCCTCAGTGCATACATATAACAGTTTCCGAAATGCATCAACTGCGAAAAATCCAATGCAGAGCCAGACTTTCATATAGAAGTCCTCTGAGCTGACATACATCTCTTGTTGGATTTTCTTTCTGTTATTATCTTTAGTCGCTGAAGTAGTGAAGCAAACAGCAGCGTAAACACAATATATACAACACAGTTACAAACAATAACACCACTGAAAGACACTTGTATCCAACTGAAGCACAATTTGAGACAAAAAGGCACACCATACATTAATTTAAAAACGCGTTTTCCAGCAGAACTCAACACGTTCACTAATGACACTAGTGCCCTTCTATTTCTACATTTTGTTTTATTTAATCTAAATACTGGTTAACTCTTTGTTCATATGGGTATTGTATATTTGTGTCATTTAATAATCTAGTTTTATAAACAAATGCTTTAAATTTTCTTTCTGTTATTATTTGTAGTCATTTAGGCGATAATCTTAATTTTATTTTAACGAGGAAGTAGTCACGACTTATTTCATATCCTCTGTGAACTCTAACATCTAAAGAGAACTTGGATGTCTTTTTCTCCAATAAAGTCAATTTTTTGTGTGCCATATCTGATATTTATTTATACAGGAATTAATATCCAGGATTAAATATATCAGTGGAGCAACTGTACAAAAACAACAGATATTTAAACATGTTAAGCCAAATTTTCTAAAACAAGTGCCACTGACTATATTAATTTAAAATTTTATGGAGATCTAAATGCAAATGAAAGATTCTCTAACAATGGGTAGAAAGGCTTAAATTGAAGTTGTTATTTATCTTTATTTTGTCCACTCCCTTAATTAGTTGTAACTTTTTTTATTAAGAACATCAAAATAGGAAAACATAAACTGAATCCCTCAAGTAGCATGCAGCCTGTTAATAAAGGACTGTTTTGTCACCAATTTATTATCAACAGAGCTAACAGAATCTGTATATCACAATTATGAACCTCACTGAGGTTCATGATCAACAATGTTCATTTACCTAGGGTTGTCACCTTAAACAGGCCAAGACTTACAAAAATTAAAATCTACACAGTGAAACTGTAATAATACTTAAACATCTATACAATGCAGTACATACTGTAGTTATATTATATCTACAGTACATACTGTAGATATAATGCTACAGTCATACCGAATTATAAAGCCTATGCTAGAAAAATGTACAAATTTTAAGAGATCACATGCTAATATAACGGACAATGATCCCGCCTACAAAAGTAAAAGTTATACAGAATTACTAGAGAAGGTACTTCTTAATCCAAGGTAATTAGTAAGAAGTTAATATCATATCTGTATTTGAAGTAGCCACTGAAGCATAGATCAGAAAAAAGATTTATTCATAACATCATCTTAATATAGAGTCACGGAAACAGGTCATGCTGAGAGGAGGTGTAGTAGCATGTAGGGAATGAATAATCCTTGTTGGAATTAGAGCCTTTGTTCCTCACTCCATTCAAAACCCCTGACCATTTGTCTAAGATAAAAATTCAGAATACTTTCAACTGCTCAAACTAAAAATCCCAGCTTCTCATCCATGTTATGCTACAGTTTGCAACAAACTGTAAAAAGAGGTTGCAAGTTTATACTTTAGTATTGAGTGGAGTAAAAATAGTTTTCCAGTGTAAATAATGGAGTAAAAACTATTGCAGAGATGCTTTTTTTTTTTTTTTTTTTTTTTTTTTACTCTATTAAGCTTTTAATATGATTATAAAGCAGTCACAAGTTTTCTGCAACACTTGTATAGCTCACCAAGATCTCTTCCCATTATGTTATGAATTATTTTTTTTTTAAATATACAAGACCTATAGCACATTAGTGCCATATGTGGACAAGAGAAATAGAAGAAAGAAGGAATCTGTTCACATTTTGTTTTAACAGCTGAGGGTTGTAATCTTTGGGGAATGCAGAGTGGGGGAGACTGTTCCAAAGGACAGAAGTAGATGGGATGAAAGAGGAGGCAGTGAAGTTAGTCTAGTGAGTTTCAAGATGAACTGTAAAAGGGTGTTGGTTAGCAGTGGCTCTTGTTTTAATGATTTTGGAAGAGAGTGGAAGAATGATAGTGGCCAATTCAGCAGAGCACTGAATACTTATACCTCTTCTACAGACATGGAAGTATCTGTAGAAGAGGTACAAGGCAGAAACTGAACATCTATAAGAGAGGGATTGAAGTGGGTATGTGAGAGGGAAGGAATCATTAATTAGCCAGATTGTCCTCTTCTGGACAGAATCTAGCAATCTTAGAGAGAATTTTATACTCCAGCCCCCCAAATATGGGAGCAATATTCCACGTCTGGGCAGATTTGGGCTTTGTAAAGAGTTAGCAGCTGTGAAGTAGTGTCTTTTGCAAAAAAGTACAAAAGTTTATTGGCAGCTGTGAAAGCTATAGTGGAAATATAGTTGTGCCAGGAAAGATTGGAGATGTAGGTTAGTCCGAGCAGAGAAATCTGATCATGTTTGGATATCTCAGTATTACTGAATGGATGCGAGCTCTTTCTTGTGAGAGATCAGACAGCACTGAGTTTTGGGTGGAATTGAAGTTTTCAAGGTTGTCCTCACCCCACTGGGATATAGCTAGGAGATCTGATTTCAGATCATGGTTTGTCGAATGAAAAGGAAGAATGGAGTGTACTGTCATCGGCAAAACTGTGGATAGGATTGGAAGTCTGAGAGAGCAGGTAATTTATATACAAGAGGAAAGAACAGAACTCTGGGTACTCTTGCATGCTTCATTTCCCATATTTTGATAATATTCATATCACCAGTGAAGATCACTCCCTTTGTGTGTGTGTGTGTGTGTGTGTGTGTGTGTTGAGCTTTCATACATTGTTGTTCAAAACACTATTTCCAGCAAAAACTTCCAACTCTTTATAAATAACAAATCCATCTGACCTCAGTACAAAATCTCGTGAATGCAAAAATTATCCAGAAGAGGGAAACTTGCTTCACAGATGATCCTTCTCATACTCTCTCTTGCTCTAGCTTTGTCACAGATGCTCTATTTCTGCATTGTCTTTTTTTATAGTTATTTTCATGAGCACTTCTTCATTACATTAACCACCACTATTTCTCTACTTTCCTTTAATCATATAGGAACATGACCATATGCTGGGACAGTTAATTATATACAGATAGTTCTCACTTTATGAATTCCCACTTTACAAATTTTTATTTTAAATGGTACGTGGCAAAGGTGATTAGCGGCATGTACAGGGAATTATGCAGTATGTAATGACCAGTTAGAATGAGTCTCAGTCACTCACGAGCATTGGCAACACAAGTGTGTTATTCGTAGTTTTCTTTAATTACACCTGATTTTTTATTTTGTTTACTTTTTAATTATAACCCTTTCACTTTTCCAACAATGTCAAAAAGAAGCAATAGTGCAAAATCTGAAACTGAGCAAAAGAAACAAAGAAAAGCAATTATGTTAGAGAAAAAATACGAAATTATTACCAGCCATTAAGCAAGTAGCACTGTTAAAGCTCTATCTGAGAAATTTTCTCTTATTACTTCTACAGTTTGCACCATTTTAAAGGATAAAGAAAAATATTTGAAAGAAGTAAAAAATGTGCAATGCAGTCTACATGGTTGCATAATAAAGAAACAGGCAGTATATTCCTCATATGGAAAACTGTTAACTGCTTGGATAGGCACCAAACTCAACGATTAAACCTGCCTATTACCTACACAATAATTTTGTACTAAAGCATTAGCTATTTTTAAAATGCTGAAAGACCAAACAGGGAATGACTGCAAAAAGAGACTTTTGCTGCAAAAGTCTTTGGGTAGTTTGACAACTATAAAAAGCAAACTGGTTGGAATAACATTAAAGTAGAAAGTGAAGCTGCAAAATCTTATCCAGAAAAATTAGAAGAAATAATTAAAGAACGAAATTACATGCCATCACAGATTTTTAATGTCAATGAGATGGGCCTTTTATGGAAACGGATGACTGCAAGAACTTACATCGCAAAAGAATCCTCAATGACAGGTTTTAAAGCATCAAAAGATCACATCACTCTACTATTAGGAGGAAATACTGCTGGCGATTGCAAGTTAAAACCCTTATTTGATCAGAAAATCCAAGAAGCTTAAAAGGAATTTCAAGAAGAGCTATGACAGATATTGTTTTGCTAGTTTGGGTCTCCCACGATGAGTCTACTGACTCCATGGAGATACCCATCATAATAATAATAATAATAATAATAATTAATAAAGATACTCTCCCAGCAATATGAAAGGCTTGGTTCACAGGTCCCCTATTCGAAGACTGGCTTATGCATCACTTTGTTCCTGAAGTGAAACTTTATTGTGAGAAAAAACAAATTCCATTTAAAGTGCTTCTGATAAACAACAATGCACCTAGCCATCCCTCATCAGTAGCTTACATTTGCTGTAATGTAAAAACAGTCTTTTTATCTCCAAATACAACTTCTCTTTTACAACCAATGGATCAGGGAGAGATTGCAATGTTTAAAGCACATTATCTCAAAGAAACTTTTGAAATGTTAATAGAAGCAACTGATAAAGATGGAAACTTTTCTATCAAAGATAGAAACCTATAGAGCTAGAGCAATTTGTTCCCATCTGAGAAAGTTCAGCTCTCACTGCTGAACTTTCTCACCAAAGTCACACCTTCCTGACCAATGGCTATAATCCCCATTAGATAGATAAAATACTAAATGCTCCCCAGAAACCCAGAAATTTAAAATTATTCTTATGTTATTTTTTAAATATGTAAATCTTTAAGTAAAGTACTTTCATATCATTTAATAATCATTTTATATTTTTATATTGGGTTGGCAAATAAATGCATTTGGTTTATGCGTTAGTACAAGTCAGTATAACGTTGTGCTACCGCGCAACGTTATTGCGCAGTTGAAAGGCGACATTTCACATAACCTTTCAGTGAATTTTCGTTCAGCCTACTTCAGTTGCATGTGTGTAACATATTTTTAGAAATGGAAGGAAATAACGCACATTACCAGCATATTTTGCTTTTTTATTTCAAAAAAGGGAAACGAGCTGCAGAGGCCCATAAAAAAATATGCAGTGTATATGGGGATGGTGCCTTAACAGAACGCATATGCCAAAAGTGGTTTGCCAAATTCCATTCTGGAGATTTCAATGTCAGTGATGCACCTTGTGCCGGTCGCCCGATCGAGGTTGATTTGAGTACTGTGAAGGATATTGTCAACAAAAATCCGTCACAAACAGTGCACGAGATTGCTGCAGTACTGAACATATCTCATACAAGTGTTGAAAACCATTTGCACAAGCTGGAATATGTTTCAAAACTCAATGTTTGGGTGCCGCATGAATTGATTGAGGCCAACATGACTGCTCACATATCCATCTGTGATTCACTGCGACGTCACCAAGAAAACGACCCATTTTTGAAACAGATGATTACGGAAGATGAAAAATGGGTCGTGTACGATAACTCTCTGAACGGGAAAACCTTCGCTAATGTGGGGGCTGTCAAAAGACACCTGGATCAGTTTTTGGCCAGAAAACCTCAGCAGTTTTATGAATGCAGCATAATGAAGTTGGTGGACAGATGGCAAGAGCTCATTGATAAAGAGGGTCAATATATAATTGACTAGTATGTATTATATATATTAAATAAAATGTGTTTCATTCGATTTTGAAAAACAGAACGAAACTTATTTGCTACCCCAATATATTCCTCCTTATGAACATAACTCTCACTTACATATTATTACATTATTTCTGAGGCAAATAAACTCCCAAATGAATGGTTGCCAGCAATCAATTAATTTGTAAAGGTGGGAACTACCTGTATACTTACTAAACCATTATTTTTTCTCTTCACTGCATCTGCCTCTGTTCTAAGGAACAGACTTTCTCATACTATTTTCCCACTGAACAGAATCCCCAGCTCTTAAAAAAAAACATTAACAGATTCCTTCCTCCTGCTTTCTTTCTAACCACCTGTCCATGCATGGTACTGTTCTATTAAAGATTATTCTTTTAACCTCCTATGTGTGAGTTGCTATATTAAAGAAAAGAAATTACTCCTGAACCAGATCTTATGAAAAGCTAAAAACCTGGACCTGTAGGAAACCAACCAGCATAAATAGAGTCATAATGATGATCTGTATCGTTATAATCTTCAGAAATAAGGCATCATTTCAACTTTCGAAGCACTATACATAACTGTCTTATTAATGTTGAGGATGCATCAGCCAGAGAATGAACTCCAGTTTCTTGCAAATAGCTTCATACAAACTAGGTATGACAATGAGTAAAGACATTTGAATTTGTTTAAACATGTTTACATGATTTTGTCTAGTGAAAATCTTTATTGTTAGATCTGTTATTAAATTATGTGACACCTCCAAGAAGTCGAAAGATTCCTTGAGGGAGGACACCTACTCTACAATTTTCTGTTTCCACCACTTAATCCAACTACAGCGAACTGCCACTAACATCATCATCTACACCAATGCCATCTGCTGCCCACCACCACTAGTATTTTTTTGGCATTTTTTGTCAGTAAATTAGAACAAAAGCTGCATATAAACATCGTATTAATTGGATTTTAAGTTGTCCATCAGACTGGCAATCCACTGTAAGAAGAATGAAGCAATACTTGTAGTTTCATTACCAATAGAAGGCCATTAAGACTAACTGCACCTCAGAGTTAAAGTTATGGATGAACACAATATTTCATTTAGCAATTAGCAAGATATGCATGCTATCTTACGTTGTTGGAATTAAAATTCCTCTATATGCATTTTTCCAGGTTATATCAAATAGGCATTAAGCGAAAAATAATTTTTTTTTTCTTGATTGTACCACAGTTAAATGTATCTTGTCTATCAATGCTAAATTACTCTTTGCTGTTTGTGATACCTGGTTGTTGTGATATTGTTCATGGAGTTGCAATACACTGAGAATACAGAATATGTTGTTTTGGGGGTTTTGTGTTGTAAAATTGCTCATGATATGTTACTATGTAACTTATCATGTTCATTTTTACATGTTTTTCTAAGGAGATTGCATTTAAAGAAATATCAACTTTGTATGTAATAATCTTGCATTTGTAATAATTTAACCATGAGCCTTTGTTAAAATAATGTGGCACATGATATCATTATGTAACGCTGTTAACTCATATCCATATATGACAATTTCAAAAGATGTACAAAGTTGATGTCATCATGGTCGAAGGTCAATACATGATCATATATGGAAATTTTCAAGAGACTCACGAATGCAGAAATCCGGGCATCTATAGAGTAGCTGAAGGTGAAACATTGAAAAGGACTTTGTCTTAGGTGTCTCAATCTTCTCTTACCTGGGTACACCGCCACGTGAGGTCCGTTGTCGATAATCGAAAGAGAAGGGTCATAAGTCTTAGGTTTCTGAGTCTTCTATGGGTCCACCGCCATGTGAGGTCGGTTGTTGGTAATCGAAAGAGAAGCATTTGAAGTTACAGGTTTCTCAGTCTTCTCTCAACTGGGTCCACAAACAATGAAAAGTTGGTTTCGATTACCGACATCGGTCTGATGTCGGTAATCGAAAGAGTCTCCTACCAATGAGAAGTATTATGTCAATTATCAGGACGTCTCACTAGGAAGGATGCTGCATACTGCCGCAATATTAAGGGTCCTAAAGGGCATAGAATAACTGACTCGGACAAAGAAGAAATTTGGCGTGAAATCAAAAACGAACAGAAGGAAAAAAGGAGGCATTTTGGTGTGAACAATAGATTCATGTAAAAGGCAGTGCTGAACAAGAATGTACATCAAGTGCATCTATTTATGGGTACAGTGAGTTAATGTAATTTAATAAGAATTAAGTTTGCCTAAGGTATGCCTTATTTCCAGTTTGTGTATGTATGACTAGAGGGATATTCTAGATTGTGATTTAACTTTAAGGGAAGAAACATAAAACTAAATCTGAATCAGGAAGAATTGAAATTGACAAAGACTTCTAATGCAATTGTATATGCATGTGCATCAATGTGGATCATACTGTGTAAATAGTTTTTTTGTTTTGTTTAATTCAATCGTTTGTGAACAACACACTGGACTGATTCTGTCGATACACTATCCTAAAAATTTCAAACCAGCATAAGATAAAATTTAAGTGATAAATAATCAAGCCATGAATAATTAAAGGATAAAGATTAACATAAGGGGAAAGTTAACAATATCTGCTTTGTCTTCAATTTAAAAAACCTATAATCTACTATAAATCCTATATAATTAAGGGGTGAATAAGAGTCAAAGCTGGAAAACTGAGAGGAGACCACTACATAGCATTTAAAGGAATGCAGAGAACCGAACAGGGCTTCTGACTTAATGTCCAATTCTCCCTTCTCATGGTGCACCCTTTTAGGTATCTACCTGGATACTGAATGAATGGGGATGGGCTGGCAATTTGGGATTTAGCCAACCAAATTGTATTCTTATTGGCTTAAACCAAAATACAAAATGATGGTACAACATGACAGAATTTCATAGCAAGGGCATTGCCCAGTTAAACAAGGTATTCATTGTTTTCGCCAGGGAACAAGGGCAAACAGCAAAAAAGTCAGCTACTAGAACAAATCTTAAAACACAACCCCAAATCAAAATCACTAGAGGTCAAGATTGGTACCATCAACATAAGAAGCCTGAATGGCAAAGAAATGGAGCTAGCTGAGGAATTAGAAAAGTACCAGATCGATATAACAGCGGTGACAACAAAAAAAAGACAAAAACTGGTGAGATCTTTCTGAGCAATAAATAAAAAATGTTAGATTCAGACAATGACAATCAAGGAAAAGAGGGAGTAGCCATAGTATTCAACACTAAATACAAGGCTAATCTTCTTGATTGGCAGGCGGTTGCAATTAGAGTAATGTGGGCAAATATGAGAATGGAGGAACTAGACAATGAGACTTATTTGTGCCTATGGTCGCACAGAAGGTTCTATTAAGGTAGAATTGGAGGAATTTTTAGAAGCTTCAGAGAAAGCAGCTGAAACAATGAAAAGTGTGTCCTCATTGGGGATCTAAATAGCAGAGTAGGAAATGATTGCCAAACATCTAAAAATATTTTCGGAAAATTTGGAGAAAAGAGCAAAGCTAATAATAATGGCAAATACCTGTTCGATTTCTGCTGCTCAGGACATGGACTGGTTATTACTAATACAATGTTCCAACATAAAAATGTGCAAAAATTCACATGGAGAGAAGAGACAAGGAATAAGAAAAGTCTCATTGACTATATTATTGTTGATAGTGATGTTTTCTCTCTGGTGAAGAACACCAGAGTGTACAGAGGATTTGAAATTGGAAACGATCACTATATAGTCTCGAGCAGGATAAAATTAAATTTCAAATTGAAAAGAATAACATGTAAGAAAGCTTTAAAGAGAATAAAAGTTGAGCAGCTCTCAGATGTGAACTAAAGACTAAAATACACAAACATCATTCAAGAAAAAATGAAACAGTTTGAGAACAGGAACCAAACTTTAAAGATTCAGTGGCAAGCCTTGAAGAAAACACTGATTGATTCAGCCAGAGAGGCATGTGGTGAGGTTGTCTGTAAAAACAAAAAAATCAGAAATCCATGGTGGACACAGGAAGTTAAAGAGGCAGAGAAGGAAAAGAAGAAAGCATATGAAAAGTTCCTGGCAAAAAAAGTCAGCTTGTGATAAAAAACACCGACCAGGCATGCAATCAGGAATATATAACTGATTGCATGCTAAATCTGATATTAAATCTGGTGTCAGAAAAGGATGTACGTTATCCCCCCCTGTTATTCATTATCTATATGGATCACATTATGAAGGAAAGTGGTATTAAACTTGATATCAAAATTGGAGATGTTAATGTACGCTCTTTGCTTTATGTGGACGATGTCATACTGCTAAATAAATCTGCTACAAGTTTCCCTGACTAAATGGTATGGAGATTAGCATTAAAAAGACAAAGACCATGAAAATAGGCAGAAACATTGAAAATATCAACTGCATTGTGAATAGAGAACCTATACAACAAGTGAAACATTTCAGCTACTTACGTATGATTTTTAGTGAAGATGGTAAATAAAATATGGAAATAGACAATAGAATCAACAAACCTGGCATGGCATGAAGTGAACTGAATAAATTTATATGGAATAAGAGAGAAATTAGTCAAAACACTAAATTAGCTGTATGTAAGAAAGTGTTCAAACCACTTTTAACTTATGGATCTCAGAGCTGAGTCAGAAGTAAAGCACTTGACCATAGACTAGAGACTGCAGATATGAGAGTCCTGAGAAAGATTATAGGCATGAACAGATGGCATCAATGGCAATATCATATTAAAAACGAGGATATTAGGAAAGAACTTGACACTGTCAGCATCCAGGAATGTATTAGCAGAGCTAATCTCAGGTGGTATGGTTACTTAAACAGAATTGGAGAGGAAAGATTAGCAAAACAAGTGTTTTCTGCCAGGTTGGCAGGAAAAAGACTCAGAGGAAGACCAAGATATAGGTGGATTGATATGGTATGACTTAGAAGACAGAAATATTATATCTGATAAATTTGGAGTCTTGACAGATAATAGACTGATTTGGAGAAAATTGTAGATAGGAAGTTACTAATGATGCAAAATTTTCATGGCAGGAATTTGATGATGATGATAATCTCACACTCAATACATAATCTGACTAGTGCAGCCATAAAATAAATAAATTTGTTAGACTATAGAGAGTGAGAATATAAGATCTAGTAAAAATAAATAAATCACAGCAGTTGATAGTTAAGGTAGCCAACCATTTACATGAAGTCTAAGTAAAGAACAAAAAGAAAACAAAACATGGTCAAAGAATACCAAAATGAATATAACAACATTAGAAGAACAGCTACTGGACACGTGTAGAAGAATATATGTATGTGTTTGTTTGTGTGTGCATGTGCTGAATACATGAATGGATAATACAAAAGGGAAAGGATAGTTATGAAAGATTCTCTTAGGAAGAAAAAAATAATAGTTTTCTGTGTTTTCATTATTACTAAAACTTCCTATGGATATAATTTAGCTTTACTGGTAATTGTACTGTGAAGTTTTGCTGTGATTGAAGACTAAAAAGAAAACTATACAAGAAATAGTCTGAATGGAACATGCATACTTGATTTGATCAATAACTACTGATCAAATCACTGTCTCTTTAGCATACTGTGTGAAATGTAATATAGCTTGTCTCTGTATATATACGTGTATACTCCAGATGACGACCATCATATGAAGTTCAAAACGTCGGGAAATTAAAAATTATTTATAACATGGCTGTAGTGTCAATAGTTTGTAAATAATAATTTTTAATTTCTGATTTATAATTTTTGAGAACCGAAAATTTTAATGTGATATACAGTGGAGTTGACAGAGACCAAAGAGCACTAGCAGGAGTCATGATTTGGATTCATAACTCCCTTTCAAAACAGTTAAAAAACATTATAAATTGTGGAATGAAAGAATAATAGAAGCTAGAATAAAAATAGAGGTTATTTAATAATAACTGGTTTATATGCCCCAGAAGAAGGAAGACAACAGGATATTGAATTTTATAATCAGCTACAAAATATATATAATAAAATGATTAAAAATGATTATGTAATTTTAGCAGGAGACTTAAATGCAAGAATTGGAAACACGAAAATTAATAATAATATAGGAATACATGAAGAACACACTCTAAACAGAAATGGTAAAAAATTGATTGACTTTGTAGTTTATAATAACCTAAAAATAATGAATTCCTTCTATAAACATAAAGACATACATAAATATACTTGGCCAGCAAGAGGATGGAAATCAATATTAGATTATTTTATCTTAAATGAAAAGACAAAGTTTTTGTTAGATGCTTGAGTTCACAGAGGATATGAAATAAGCAGTGACCACTTCCTTGTTAAAATAAAATTAAGATTACCACCTAAATGGCTACAAGTAACAAGAACAGAAAGAAAATTTAAAACATTTGTTTAGAAAACTAGACTATTGAATGACACAAATGTACAATGGCTATATGAACAAAGAATTAACCAATATCTAGATAAAATAAAACAAAATGAAGAAATAGAATGGCTTAATATAAAAACGATACTAAATGCAGCAGCAAATGAAAGCTTAGGAAAGACCAAAAAAATTCAATAAAAGGAAAAAAACTGAAGAAATGGGATGATACAATCAAAGAAATAATCAAAATGAAAAAAGAAGCCTATCATAAATGGTTAAGCAGTAAAAGATTAGAAGATGAAATAGAATATAAAAGAATAAGATCCACTAAAAGAGAAGTCAGAAAAAGAAAGAGAATCATGGAACAAATTTGTTTTTAATTTAGAACATGATTTATATAAAATAAGACCCAATGTACATAAGATTTTGAAACACTTAAATGCAGATACTAAAGAAAACATAAAATTAAACACCAAATTGAAATTAGAGGAATTTCTAAATTTCTACACAGAACTGTGGACAGACAAATATTTTAAAAAAGACAACTGCCAAATATAATTCAATAGCAAACTAATGAAATACTCCAAAAACTTTATGTTAGAGGTACAGAATTGATTTAGAAAAGTGCGATCATGTATAGACCTGGCCCCCTATTATTAATTTTAGACTTTGCCTAAAATTAATATTAGAAAAAAGAAGAGAATACAATTTAGAAACACATATTGCATTTATTGATTTAAAAAAGCATTTGACAAAGTTAAAAGAAGCATTTTATTTAACATATTAAAAGAAAGACAAATACCAAATAATATCCTAAAAGCTATCATAAGTATATATGAAAATAATCAAATACAAATAAGATTAAATCATGTCCACAGGGATGTCCCCTCTCAGCAACTCTTTTTAATATTTACCCAAATGAAATAATAATAAACTGGAATAAAAATTCACATCAACATATAAAACTTTCTCCTACCGTGAACTTAAACACTCTCCTTTTTGCCGACGACCAAATAATAATTACAAATTCTGAAGAAAACTTACAGAAAGCTATTTTAGATCTAAATGAGATAGCCAAAGATAACGGAATATAATATCAACAGAAAAATCAAAAACTATGGCTTTTAGAGGACAAGATCCAGCAAGAACTAAGATAGTAATAGATAGCAAGATCTTAGAACAGGTGAATTCATTTAACTATCTAGGATGTATGATCACATATGAAAATGAAAAAAAGATATAAACGTAAAAATTGCAAAATATTTAAAAATAACAGGTGTAATTAACTCTATATTTAAACCAAACCTAGTTCAAAAACAAACCAGACTAAAAGTATACAATACATTAGCCCCAGAGGCGTAGCTAGGCAGGGGTGGAGGGGGTGGTCTGCCCTGGGCGACACTTTGAACCTTTTTTGAACTTTTACAGTTAACTGCGAATTTTCCTCACAACTGCTGTAAGTGTTGCTAATTATGAGAAGAATTTTTCTAAATTAAAATTGATTATGAATTACCCACATCACTATGAAATAGACTTTTAAAATGTTATCGACGATTTTACTAACAGAAAAGCAAGAAAAATAACATTTTAGATTGGTGAAATTAAGGTTTTACTTCAAAAATAAACCTAGTGTTTTAGTTTATTTCCCTATACGTGGTTTGACTTTTTGTAGTATTTTTGGTGTGTATTGAGAGGGGCGGCAAACTCAGGGACTGCCCCGGGCAGCAAAAGCTCTAGCTACACCACTGATTAGCCCTACCAATCTTATTGTATGGAAATGAAATCTGGACAATAAAACAAAAAGACAAAGATTAATAACAGCAGAAATGAAGTTTATGAGAAAAACTGCAAAGTATACTCAACTTGATCACAAAAAAAAACAAACAAAAAAAAACGAAGAAATTATGAAATAATTAAACCAAGAATCAGTAATAGAAAAAAATAAAATAAACTGATGGAACACATTCAGAAAATAAAAATAGAAAGATTACCAAAACAAGCCTTAAAGTACAAGCCATTAGGAAAAAGAAAACCAGGACATCCTCTTAAATGATGACTTCTAAGGCCGGAACAGGCCAAGCTAGGCCTAAATCCTTGATATGCATGATGATGAATTTTTAATTTCCCGACATTTTGAACTTCATATTAAGGTCATCATCTGGAGTATACACATATATATACAGAGACAAGCTAAATTACATTTCACACAGTATGTTAAAGAGACAATGATTTGATCAATAGCTATTCTACTGGCCTGACTTCTAGTGAAAATAAAAAAAAAAATAAAAATAACTAAATGAAATAAAATAAAATAACTACATTAAAGCTATATTATTCTATTTAAGACAACATTAGAGAAACATTCTTTCATATAGATAGTTTTATTAGAGTAAAAACAATGTCCTAATTTAACATGACAATTGTTATATTAGACTTAGGATTCTTATTCAGGATGTGATTAGATAGGTTGACTATGTGACTGTTCGCTGAAAGCAGTTGGTGGCTTCTGTTGTGCCTTGCTTCTGTGGTTGGTTGTTGTTATCACTGGCTTGTGGTTGGCTGTTTTCATTTATAGGGCTCTGAACATCTGTTCCAATGAACAAGCACTTAAAGATGAATTAAAAGTTATCAGCAACACCTTTTAAAATATTGGTTACAGCCACAATACTATCAACAAAATTCTTTACAAGACCTCACTTAAAAACAAAAATAAACTAGACTACAATAAAACTGTAACCATTCCATACGTTAAAGCATTGGTTCCCAGCCGGGAGTAAGTGCTGGGCCATTCAGGAGTACACGAAAAATAATCAGTAATGGCAGTAAAACAAGTAAGGTAAACAAAATACAAAATATTATTATTATTATTATTCAGGCCTTAAAGGAGTCAAAAGACTCTCGAGGGAGGTCCTTCCTAAGAACATAAAGTCTGTCAAGACTCATCGAGGGGAGGTCCACCCCCCCTGAGAAACACAAAGTCTATCATACCACTCTTTAAACTCACTGACTGTTCTCGCTCCCACCACTCCATCAGGCAATGCATTCCACGGCTCAACCACCCTCCACACAAAGAAACCACTCCTTACCCTCTTGCTCACAGTTTCCTTTCGTAACTTCCAGGGATGGCCTCTTGTCATCACTCCTTCCCGCTGTTCAACCCAGCGAAAGAACTCCCCAGTGTTAACCCTGTAACCACCTCTCAACAGTTTAAAAAAGTCTCAATCATATCACCTCTCCTTCTTCTATCCACCAAACTCTGCAGTCAACATTCTCTCAGCCAATCCTCGTAACTATCCTTGTACAGTCCTGAAACCATCTTTGTCATCCGTCTTTGTATCCTTTCCACAGTTAATTTATTCCCTTCAAATCCTGGAGACCAAATCTGAAAACAATAGTCCAAGTGTGGTCTGATCAGAGACTTATACAATGGAATAATAACCGTCTTATCTCTGCAGGTCAGTGTCCTTCTCATAATAGCAGCAATCCTCTGTGTTACCTTCACCACCTTTGCAATATGTCCCCTAAACTTCAGGTTTCTATCAATCATCAACCCCAGATCTCGTCTCCCCTACTTCCTCCAGTATAACTCTTCCCATAGAGTATGCAGCATCCCATCGATGTTTCCCAAACCTCAAGACCTTACATTTTGCTGCATTAAACTGACACTCCCATTCATTTGCCCATCTATCTAGCTTATTTAAATCCTCTTGCAGGGCTACCACATCTGCAATATTACTAACAATCCTTCCCAGCTTTGCATCATCCGCAAAGCTAACTGAATATCCCCTTGCAATCCACTGGCAATGTCATTGATATAAAGGTTAAACAATATAGGTCCTAGTACTGAGCCCTGTGGGACCCCACTTGCAACCCTCTGCCTCCTGGAAACTGCTCCACCATACACAACTCTGATACCTATCAGACAGCCAATCCTGAATCCAGTTGACCAATCTGACATCCAGACCCATGTGCTGCAACTTAAATATCAGCTTATCATGTGGCACCCTGTCAAATGCCTTCGCCAAGTCTATGAAAATTGCAGTATATGCCTTTCCCTCATCTAATGTTCTTGTAACTTTATTATAAAAGGCTAGCATATTGCTAAAACAAGAGCGTCCTTTCACAAATCTATGTTGATTCTCACAGATAACATTACCCTCATCTGCCCAATGCTGTATACGGTCCCTCACTACTTTCTCCAAGATCTTAACAACTACTGATGACACACAGACTGACCTATAATTACACACTTCCAGTCTGTTACCACCCTTATGCAATGGCACTATCTTACCTTCCTTCCATTCCCTGGGCACCTTTGCCAAAGCCAGACTTTCAGTGAAAAGCCACGTTAAAGGCACTGTCAATTCCCAAGCACATTCTCTCAAAACTCGTGGTGAAATACCATCCAGTCCCACAGCTTTACTGACATCCAGAGTACTCAGTATCTGAAACACACTCTCCTCCTGTACCTCCAGATCTCGAAATAGTCCTATCCCTCTAGCATTAAAACTGACTCCTCTAGGATGAAATTCTCCAATAAAGTGTTCATTGAACAATTCCACTATATCCTCTGCATCAGTCACTCTATTCTTATTTTTATTCCACAATGTCATTCTTCCACAATCATTTCTCCTCCTACTGGCGACATAGCTAAAAAATTCCCTAGGGTTTTTTTTGGATCTTAGGGCCAATCTCCTCTCATATTCCACTTTCGCTTTCCTTACCACACTAGTCACTCTTCTGGCCTGTGTCTTATATTCCTCATGCATCTCTTTACCTGTCTCCTTATATCTCTTCCATAGCCTCTTTTTCGCATGCAATTCCTGTTTAATATTGTTTGTAATCCACTTTACTCCAAATTGCGTCCTCTTCTTCACTCGTGGTATACAACTTACCATTGCTGATAACAAATATTCTTTCACAATTTCCCACGCACTAGTGATATCCCGGCCTTCCAATTCCTCCCTCCATGAAACTTCCCGAAGTTGACGTCTAAGACTATTATAATCACCTGCCTTATAATTCCACATAAGTTCCCGTCTCTTTGATACTCCTGCATGTCTATTCATTTTCCAAGTCAACACCATATGGTCACTCTCTCCAACTGGTGGGAGGGATGTCAACTCAGTTATTATCAACTCTTCTGATGCTATAACCAAATCCAAAACTTTTGAACCTCTTGTTCCCTCTGTTACATGTTGCCTAAGACATTTGTCCTTCAAGAATTCTAGAAATTCCATTCCCCTATTGCTACATGCATCTTCTTCTCTCCAATTTATACTATTGTGGTTAAAATCCTTCATAACAATCATTCTTCTTGCACTTGCCAAACTTTGCTGTCTAAACATCTCCTGGTCCCCATCCTCTGTGCTCCTGGGTTTGTAGCAACACCCCACTCAATATCCTGTCTTGCGTACCTCTACCTCACACCATACGCTCTCAAAATCATTTGTCTCACTTCCTTCCAAATTCTCCACTCTTAGAGGATATAGGTCATCACTTATCATAAGCAGTACCCCACCACCACGCTTTCCCCTCTTATGCTGACGAAAAATGCTATACCCAGCGACTTCTATTCCTGTTGTTATATCCCCTTCTGTCAGCCACGTCTCAGTGATCGCAATAATTTTTGGCCAGGCTGATGCTATCTGCGCCACCAATTCCTCTCCCTTATTCCGGATACTCCTGGCATTAGTATAAAGCATATAAATGCCATTGTTTCTATACCCAGCATTATCCCTTCTAGACTCCACTGGGCTCAGTGTTACCTGACATCGTCTCCCTTCTCCCAAGTATCCATTCCCGCAAGAGGCCACCCCTGCTATCATCCTCCCTGGGACACACTGACTCGTTCAGAACAGCAATCTCTCCAGATGCCTACGCCCTTCCTCATTCAAATGTAAATGGTCTCTCGCATACAATTCCTCTCTTTCCTCAAACGCACTCCAAGCATCCACACATACCAGTCCTCTCTTGTCACACATTCTCGCTATTATGTCATTCAATATCACCGCCGCTCTTCTGCTCAGCTCATCATTATCATACCTAGGCAACATGCACACTATTTTTCCTCTCTCTGTCTTCTTCCGTACAGTCTCAAGCAAAAATCTCATATCTCTCGCTGCCCGACTTACATTACCACTCAAGTCATTCTTTCCTACCATCACAATCATCTCATCCACTCTTTCACCTCTCTTAATTGCCATAGCCACCCTTTCTATTGTTCCTCCTGGCAAACACTCCTCACGCATCCTATCTTGAACACCACGGATCATTGAGTCGCCATACATTATACTTCTTACCATTCCCTCGCTCCTATTGTTTCCATTCTCTCCTCTTCTTTCATTCCCATACCTCTCTCTTCTACTGTTTCCATTCTCTCCTCTTCTAGCACTCCCATACAATCTCTCTCATTCCCTCTCTCCTACTGTTTCCATTTTCTCCACTTCTAGCACTTCCATATCCCTCTCTCATTCTGTCTCTCCTACTACTGTTTCCATCCTCTCGTCTTCTAGCATTCCCATACCTCTCTCTCATTCCATCTCTCCTACCATTTCCATTCTCTCCTCTTCTAGCACCCCCATACCTCTCTCTCCTACTCTGATTCGCCTTGCATTTATCTCTTCCATTCTCCTAATCTTATCTTTCATACTTCTGCTCTCATTCACAAGACATTCCACCTCCTCTTTCAACTCATCTATCTCCCTCTGCAGGTCAGTCACTCTTAATCTAAATTCACTCTCCCAAGCAAAACCATCTCCTAAACTTTCACAGTCACTCACACATTCCACACTATCAACTATTATTTTCTCATTCTCTCCTATCACACTACTTGTCTTCCTACATTCATTTCCCGTTCCTGGAGCAACAAAGTCGGATATCAATATATCTAATGTACTTATTTCCTCCAACTGCCTGCATTTTGTGCACATACGCTCTCCACTCTCTTTAACAAGCCACATATGTAATTCCCGAGACGCATACGTGCCGCAAGTACTGCATGCCACAAAGTCCCTTATGATATTGCTAATAATTGAGTTCTTAAATGGCGGAGGACCTGGCGTTACGCCACTTGCGACTGCTGCTGAATCCACCATCATTCCTTACTGCCAAGTAGCGTAATCTTTAATAATTATTCAATTAATAAATAAGAGGGAAAAAAAGTACAAACATAAGAACATTTAAGTACTATATATAATTAAATAAAATGAAATATAACTAAATACAGTAACTTAGCTTCGTTTTGTCTTCCACCGTTACGCATTCGATTCCGACGGTACCAAAATATATTATATCGCAACAGCAACTAACTTCCAAAAAACAACCACTGAAGTACACTCGTATTCAGAGAAACAATTTAGCACTCAAAAACGTAGAAAAACAGGGAAAAAAGTGGACTATTCACCGATTAAAAATCACTTTCTTCTGCACAGCTCAAATTCAAATGTGAGAATTTAAAAACAGCTATTTTAAAAACAAGGGGTACAATTTATAGAAATGAGTTTAAAAGGGGTATACAAGTGGAAAAATTTGGGAACCACTGCATCAAAGGGATATCAGATAAAATAAACAGAATACTACAGAAATACAACCTTAAAGACACCTTTAAACCTCCTGCAAAATCAAAGAACTTACTCAACTCACCCAAGGATCCACTCCCTCTGCTGGCCCACCATGGATTATGCCATATTCATTGCAACTGTAATTTGCCCTATATAGGGAAACAGAATGCACAATTCCTATCAGAAAAAAGGAACATAAACGACATATTAAATATAATAACTATGGTCAAGCTGGCCTTTCTGATCATGTCCTGAACACTTTACATAGAATTGACTGGAAAAACACCTGTTGTTTATATCACACCAAAACATAGTATGAATGTAAATTTAAGAAGGCATGGGAGATTCTTATCAACCACCCTAATCTTAACAGTAATGAGCGTCTCAAAGTCCCAAGAATATAAAAGACATATATTCTACCCACTTAACCTTTCTCCCTAAGAGTTAATTATAAATAGGACCATAGATAATCCATGATCTTAAATCTAATATAACATTGTCATGTTAAATTAGGACATCACATTTTCTATAATAAAACTATCTATATAAAAGAATGTTTCCTTTTTCCCTCCTTTTTTGAGATACTGCTCCATCATATACAACTTGCTGGTAATGTTCAGATAGTCAATCACCAATCCATCTAATTTCCATCCTTGACAGCTTGTTCACCAAATTATCATGTGGCAATCTATCAAACGATTTTGCAAAGTCCAAGAACATCATTCTATATGATATTCCCTTATTTATGTATTTCTATTGTTTGAGTGATTATTCTTCATGTCTACTTTCAGCAAAAATGAAAGAAAGATGTGTGCGAGGAAAACTTGCTTACTGAAAGAAGGCATATGCAAGTACATTAGTTAAGTGTGTGGCCAAGTGAAACTACAGAGCTTTCAGCTGAATGCTGCATTCAATTTATTTTAGAAAGTATTCGATGTTATATATATCTCAGAACTATGTTTAACTGTGGGTCAGAGAGTTTGATATAAATTTTATTGAGCTCACAGTGATCTTAAAATGGCCATTTAATTATTCTGTGCATGTATTAATAAGTTACTTTAATTAATTTACTACTTTTAATTCTATAAAGAATATGAAATCAAATCTCTTTAGAGAGAGAAAGAAGTTAGTATACAGAATTGGTATCTATTGTATATATCTATATGTTTACAGTAAATAGTTAATTTATTTATTATTTTTAATAGTTGAGGTTCATTCTTTGAATATACACATGCTGATCTTTGAAGTCAATGCACCACACCATGGATACAAAACTGAAACATTCTAACCAAGTAAAACAAAAATTATACATAATAATAAATACATTGTTATCTCACTCCAAGACTGACTGTAAATATATATGTTGAATATAGGTGGGGAATAACATAACTGGAGCAATCAAGTTACAAATATACAGTAACATCCCATGAAGGCTGCTGTGAATTAATGGAAATATCTGAGAGGGGGATAAGATCATAGATAATGAATGAGTTAGAGTGGTATAATAGATTTGGTGGCATCCAAAGCTAACCTTCATTGATGAATTTCACAACTAAAGATTTGTCAACAATAAGAATATGAATTTTACAGTACCTCAAGAAACAATTTTGTTATGAACTTGGAAAAAACAAAGACTATGGACAAAAACAATGGTATTTGGTGAGAAGAACATGAAACAAAAGATACAAGTGGATGGAACTGATATAGAAAATGTAGAACAATTTACATATTTGGGAAGTAAACTAACATATGTCTTGGACTGTAAAAAAGAAATAAAGATCAGGATTGCAAAGGGAAGAACAAATCTGAAGGCCATGGATAACACCTGGAAAAGTAAAGTGATCAGTCTGCAAACAAACCTAAGAGTACTGGAAACATGCATATTCAGCGGTGTACTGTACGGATCTGAAACGTGGGTAATAAATAAGGAATCAAGAAAAAGAATTTTGGCATTTGAAAGAACTTGTTACAGGAAGATTCTAAGAATAGGATGGGCACAGAAAATCACCAATGAAGAGCTCTATCAAAAGATACAACCAAAACAGAATCTAATGCAGAAGATTATAAAACAGAAGCTGCAATTATTTGGACACATCTGTAGAATCAGTGAGGACTGGAAGATAAAGACATTTATGTTTGGTATTTTGGATGGTTTAAACAGAAGAGGTAGACCATATAGAGAATGGATAAACGATATAAAAAACTAGTGTGGAATGGGTGTACAAAAACTGTGACACTGTGCACTGGACAAAGAAAGGTGGAAGAAGATAGTGAATCAGACATCAGGCAGCAGCAGTGAGCCCATGGTTCGTGATGATGATGATGAAGAAACAACTACAAATAAATTCAACAGTTTAAAGAGAGAGAAAAAAAAAGAAACCTTTCCAACTTCGAAATCTTTTTTGTTTCAATATGTAATTTTTTTTATATGCAGCAATCCCTCGATTAACGCACCTCGAGTAGTGTGGTTTCGATTAGTGAGTATGTTTTTTTCTATACCAAAATTCAATTAGTACGCCTCTAAAATTCTATTAGTGCACCTATATACATTGTAAAAATAGATGTTACAGATTTAAAAAATTTTTAACTATACATTTTTTATAGCTAAGTATTTTAAAAAATTACTCCAGGATGAAATAATTTAGTTACTGATTTAAAACAATTTACAATGTTTAATGGCATGCAGTACTACACTATTTACAGGTACACTATGTTCCAAATTTACTGCCAAAATTTATGTCGTCTGCTAATTACATAGCATTTTTCTGATCATATCTCATGACTCCTTTGCAAATGTTTTCCTTAATTTTTTTTATTTTAAGTATTTTCCCAGCCTTTCATCATGAGTAAAAGAATTAGTGAGCAAAAAAGTGGAAGTGCAAAAATGATTCAAAAAGTAATCTCACTGAAAGAAAAACTTGAAATAATAAAGAAAAATGAACAAGGCGAGTCCAGACCAAATATAGTACAAGAACACAAAATAAGTGAATCAACTATAAGAGCAATTTTAAGCAAAGCTGATGAATACAAAGAAAAAGGTAAGACTGCTTCAAGTTCATCATGCATGCACTCGAAATCAAAGTACAGTCATCCCTCGACTTATGTCCGGGTTCCATTCCATTCGGCAGGACATAAGTCGAATCGGACGTAAGTCGATACATTAAATCAACAGAGTTATAGGGTTTAGGAACTTAACTGTAATAATTATACTGTCATTTTTATTTTTAAACCTTATTATAAAACTGTACTGTGTTACTGTCACTAGAAAACAGGAGAATAATCACCGAAAACTTCCTCTACAATCACATCTTTGTTATCTTCCCTGTGTGAATGATCAGACTGTGGCTCCTCCTAACCTTTTTTTTTTTTTTTGATGAAAATGTCCAATGTGCTTTGTTTATTCCTCTTCTTCTTTTCATCATAAATTTGTATATAGCAAGGAAACGCATCATGTACTTTCTTTCTACTAATAAGTAGCATTCAACATTGGGGGTCCATGTCTTCAAACATTTTGAGAACATTGCTAACTGCAAAGAACATTTCTACAAAACCCTTCACTGTAAATTATTTAACTACCTCTTCCTGTTTCTCTTTTCCCTCTCCCTTTTCCCGATTTTCCTCTTCTGCAACAGTGTTCCTCCAGTTTGACCAATTCATCGTTGGTCAACTCTTCAGGGGAACCTTCTATGAGCTGAATTATGTCGTCATCATTCAGTTTGAGATTCAGATTGTTGCTGGGCCCATCATTACAAACTTCAAAAATTATGCACAAACCTTTTTAATGTCTTTTTCCATATGCCACCAATACATTGAGAGGTCACTTCGTCCCAAGCCACAGCAATATTTTTAATAGCATGATAAATATTGAATGTTTTCCAGAATTGCATGAGAGTCTGGTCATTTCCTTCAGAAAATGAAAGAGTTTGAGAACAGGAATCAAACCTTGGAGATTCAGTGGCAAACTCTGAAGAAAACATTGATTGATTCTGCCAGAGAGGCATGTGGTGAGGTTTGTCTGTAAGGATAAAAAAATCAGAACTCCCTGGTGGACACAGGAAGTTAAAGAGGCAGTGAAGGAAAAGAAGAAAGCATACCAAAAGTTCCTGTCAAATAAGTCAGCTTGTACTCTTAGAGAATACAGAGACAAATGCAGGAATGCTAAACACTGTGTAAAACTAGCTAAACAAAAGTCATGGGAGGACTTTGGCAAGAATATAGAAAATAAATATCAAGAAGGTGGCAAAATATTCTGGAGGTTGTTGAAGAAGCTTAGGAATGGAGGAAAGAGTGCTGTAAAAGGAATTAGAGATGGTAAAGGTGACATGAAAACGGGAGAAAAAGATATCCTTGAAGTATGGAGTAATTACTTTGAAAAACTGCTAAATGAAACAAGCAATGATGACAGCACAGTGGTAAAAAGCCATCAAAGGCTTGAAATGTGGAAAGGCAGCAGGAGTAGATGATATTCGACCAGAAATGCTGAAGTATGGTGGTATAAGAGTCTTACAGGCCTGGACAGAGGGGACGAATTCCCGATGATTGGAGTAGAGTTCTCATAGTACCCATATATAAAAAGGGAAATAAAACCACATGTGAGAATTACAGAGGTATTTCCCTACTGAGTGTTCCTGGCAAGATATATGCAAGTATACTTGAGAAACAGTTGAGAAGAATTATGGAAGAAAAGCTTGGTGAAGAACAAGCTGGATTCAGGCCAAATAGAGGCTGTCAGGATCAGATCTTCACTTTACGACAAATAGTCGAGAAAGCATGGGAATATAACACAGATCTGTATTTAAGTTTTGTCGATCTGGAAAAGGCATATGACAAGGTGCCAAGAGAGAAGCTATTCAATACGCTGCAGTTATATGGTGTCAATGGGGCAGTATATCAAGCAATACTTAGTCTTTATTTGAGTTGTAAGTCAGCAGTTAGAATTGAAGGAAGTACAGGAAGATGGTTTAATGTTAAATCTGGTGTGAGACAAGGATGTACATTAACCCCTCTGTTATTCATCATCTATATGGATCGCATTATGAAGGAAAGTGGTATTAAACATGATATCGAAATTGGAGATGTTAATGTCAGCTCTTTGCTTTATGCGGATGATGTTATACTTCTAAATAAATCCGCTACAAGTCTGCAAGATTCTCTGACTAAATTGAATAGCTCTTGTAATAGATATGGTATGAAGGTCAGCAATAAAAAGACAATGAAAATAGGCAGAATCATTGAAAATGTCAACTGTGTTGTGAATGGAGAACCTGTGGAACAAGTAAAACATTTCAGCTATTTAGGCACGATTTTTACTGAAGATGGTAAATTAAATATAGAAATAGACAACAGAATCAGCAAAGCTGGTATGGTGGGAAATCAATTGAATAAATTCATATAGAATAAGAGAGAAATTAGTCGCAACACTAAATTAGCTGTATACAAGACAGTGTTCAAACCAGTTTTAACTTATGGATCTGAGAGCTGGGTCAGAAGTAAAACACTTGACCAAAGACTAGAGACCACAGATATGAGAGTCCTGAGAAAGATTATAGGCATGAACAGATGGCATCAATGGCAGTATCATATTAAAAACGAGGATATCAGGAAAGAACTTGACATTGTCAGAATCCAGGAATGCGTTAGCAGAGCTAATCTCAGGTGGTATGGTCACTTAAACAGAAGGGTGAGGAAAGATTAGCAAAACAAGTGTTCTCTGCCAGGTTGGCAGCAAAACGACCCAGAGGAAGACCAAGATATAGGCGGATTGATACGGTACAAAGTGCTTTAGACGATAGAAATATAAGATCTGATAATGTTGGAGTCTTGACAAGTAACAGACTAATTTGGAGGAAAATTGTAGATAGGAAATTAATAATAATGTAATTTTTTTCATGTAGTACTATCATATCCTGTACACCCCTTGAGGGTACATGGCAGGAATTTGATGATGATGAGATCCTTTCACAGCCTCTACGATTTTATCATTATTTTTCAAAATGGTTGTCACTGTAGAAAGAGACTATCCGAAGTCATGTGCGATCACATTGACGGGTTCACCAGCTTCATGTTGCTTTATAACTTGCAACTTCGTTTCAAGATCAATTGCTCGTCTCTTTTTCTGTGATTCTTCACTAAGTTTTTTGATTGTGCGTGTAGGAGCCATGTTGCACAAAACATCGTGAAATAGTTAACGATTAATACACAAATAACCCATTTTTCAAACACAAATCAACAATTCAAGAGGAACTGTTGAACACACATACTGAGTGCTGAGGGAGGTTGTCACTGAAAGCGCTGTTTTCACTGTGCTTGCTTTACCTTACACTCGCTTGCATCTTGTTCAAAAGTATAGCCGAAAATGTTACTTATTCCCTTATGGGATCATGGATGTATCTTTCAAAAGACGTAACTCGAACGGACGTAAGTCGAGGGATGAATGTATTATAATGACTGAATTAGAGTGACTTCTTTCTACATGGATCGAAGATTGTAACCAAAAACGGATCCCACTAAGCACTAACCTTATTAAATCAAAAGCATTGTCTATTTGCAACCTTGAAAGAAAGCTATCAATGATTGAAAAGAAGAATTAGGAATTATAGACAGGTTAACACAAGAATATTTTAATATTTCAGTCTGAAACTAACAGACTATCTTCAGTGGCTACATAGGAACAGTTTTTAACAAGGTGGAATACCAACAATTGATCATTCAAAAAAGTAGAACGAGCCATGTGATGTTACACTGCTAAGCATTAAAGAGATGATTAAATTATAGTTATTAATTCACAATCTCATATAATAATCTTAATTTATAAATAACATTAGACTAATGTAAGAATTAAAAGTCTCAATTAAAAAAAATTAATGTGTTATCCTGATTAAACTTTCCCATATTTTTGATAAGAATCATTTCGATTCAAGTTAGGGCGTTGAAGTAAGGCCTCAGCACTCTCTTTGAATAGGCATTCAAATTTATAGCAACATCTATGTAGAAGGTGAGTTGGACCAGAGGATATTGTGACTTGTCTCTATCCCGTGCTGAGCCAATCCAGACTTATCGGATTTGTTGTGCAGTATGTATGATTGATGTTCTTGAATTCTTTTTTCTATAGAGCATCCAAAGTAGGATGGATTGCAATTACAAGGAACTTGATATATACCAGGAAGAGACTTAGTTGACCGTTTATCTTTAGAAGAAAGGAAATAGGTGGATATTTTATTAATAGGGATATAAGTGGCTGTTAAATCATATTTCTTCAAAATTCTTGAAATTGGTTCTAAAATTCTGGAAATATATGGAATTGGAACTCGATGTATTGATTCTTTGTTGTTCTGGATTGGATTGTAGGAATCAAACAGATGTTGTGTACTTTTTTTCAGAGAAGCGATTTAATTTCATGTGATGTTTGATAGTTGAAAGTTCTTTCTGTAATTCATTAGGAGTTGAACAATTAGTTCTAGCTCGTCGGATTAAACATTTTATGATTCCTGTTTTTTGATAAGGTTGATGAGCAGATTGTTTGAGAATATAACGTCCATGAAAGTGGGTTTTCTGTAAACTATTGTTGTAATACCTAAAGGTGAACAGATGAGGAGGATGTCTAAAAAGGATAACTTGTTGTCTTTTCAATCTCCATGGTAAACTTAATACGAGGATGTAACGAATTGATTCTGGCTAAAAAGAAAGTAAGGAATTTCTGTTATGAGGCCACACTGAAAAGATGTCGTCTATATATCTCATCCAAAAGGATGGTTGAGGGAATATAAATGAAAACAGGACGTCTTCTAGATGTTCCAAATAAAAGTTGGCTAGAGCAGGTGAAAGTGGACCTCCCACGGTCGTTTCTTCCACTTGGTTGTAGAATTTGTTTTGACACAAGAAACATCCAGAGTGCATCATGAAATCAAATAATTTTATAATATCTTGTGGGAAGATGTCAGCAAGTAATTGTAAAGTCTCTTTGAGAGTTACATTAGTATATAGAGCTTCTACATCGAAGCTCACCATAAGATCAGCAGGTTGCAATGAGATATTTTTTTAATTTATTTAGGAAATCAGAAGTTTTTCAAAAAAGAGCGTGATTTGCCTATATGTGATTTCAATAATTTCACTAAATATTTGGCTATGCGATAAGTAGGTGAATCAATACAGTCCACTATAGGATGAAGAGGAATATCTGTCTTGTGGATTTTAGGTAGGCCATAAACTCTAGGAGGTCTTGTGAAATGCATTTTTAGCCTTTCCATCGTGTCTGCATCCGAACTTATCACCTCATCTAGAAGAGAATTTAATTTTTCAGTTGCCTGTTGGTGAGATTGTGCTCAAGATCTTGGTATGTTGAGCAATCTCGAAGTAAAAGAGAATTTTTTCTTTGATAGTTTGAAGAATCCATAATTACTGTCACTTTTCCTTGTCTGCTTTAGTGATAACAAAGTGACTGTTGCTTCTTAAGGAATGTAATGCTTTCTTTTCCGAAGGAGATATGTTGGAAGGAGGAAGCTTGGCTTTAAGTAGCATAGAAGCAACTTCTAGGCGGAGGGAATTAGCCTTTTCACTAGAGAGATGACTAAGGTTCGTTCGATGTTAAGCAGGAAATCTAGATACGGAATCTTTTTAGGGACTATAGCAAAATTAAGTCCTTTTGAGAGGATGAGTGTTTCACTATTCGTTAAAGGGCGACCGGATACGTTGACGACCCAATTATCTGGAGCTTGGAAAGGCTTGATTGTCTAGAAACAAGAACATCAAATTTGCGGTTTAGATGTTGATTCTGTTTTTTATAAGAATGTTGTATAGAGCGTTTAGCCACATTAAGAACTATGTCAGAAAGATGGGGGTCTAAGTTTGTGGAGATAAAGGTACAGAGATCAGAAAGTTGATGAATGTTAATAGCAAGATCATGTTTGGCTGCTCTGAGTTAATTACGGATTAAAGCTAAACTGGTTTTTCCTCTAGATATTATGAGCTCCAGGAGATTTGATGATTTCTTTTAGCTTAGCGAAATTACGAATAATCTTATTGTCGTGGCATTTTTTCAGAAAGATGATCCTCGCTCGTAACTTACCTTGATAGAGACAAGCCACAACATCCTCTAGTCCAAGACTCGCCTTCTACACAGATGTCACTATAAATTTGAACGCCTATTCAAAGAGAGTGCTGAGGCCTTACTTCAATGCCCTAACTTGAATCAAAATGACTGTATATCCTTATCAAAAATATGGGAAAGTTTAATCAGGATAACATTAATTTTTTTTTAATTGAGACTTTTAATTCCTACATTAGTCTAATGTTATTTATAAATTAAGATTATTATATGAGATTGTGAATTAATAACTATAATTTAATCATCACTCTGATGAAATTTTTCCTCTCTTTAATGCTTAGCAATGTAACATAACACGGCTCGTTCTACTTTTGAATGATCAATTGTTGGTATTCCACCTTGTTAAAAACAGTTCCTATGTTGCCACTGAAGACTGTTAGTTTCAGACTGAAATATTTCGCAAATATTAAAATATTCTTTGGTTAACGTATCTATAATTCCTAATCATAATGGCACAAGTGTCACTCAAGAGTAATATTCTATTCCTTCACGGGAAAAACTTTACCAAAACGGTAAATTATCAGTAATACAAGGTAAGTTACGAGCGAGGATCATCTTTCTGAAAAAGTGCCGCGACAATAAGATTATTCCTAATTTCCATAATTATTTTATTTTCTTCATATTCTTCCTGCTGTTAGGAATGTCTATTTTAGGAATGGCAAAGTCTATTTTTCATAGTAATGTAGGTAATTCTTAATCAATTTTATTTACAAAAACTGCTCTCACAATTCGCAACACTTACAGCAATTGTGAGGAAAATTCGCAGTAGTATTACAATATTTGAAAATGAGTTCTCGAGACTGTATTTTAGAATTAACTGCAAAAGTTCAAAAAGGTTCAAAGTGCACCTGGACCGCCCCCCTCCATCCTCCCCTAGCTACGCCTCTGCCCTCATCTGCCCAACGCTGTATATAGTTTCTCACTAATTTCTCCAAGACCTTATCAACTATTGATGACACAAAAACTGGCTTATACTTAGATGAAATAAAGTGCTCATTGAACAACTATACTATGTCCTCTGCATCAGTCACTCTATTCCCATTTTTATCCCACAATGTCATTCTTCCACAATCATTTCTCCTCCTACTGGACACATAGCTAAAAAATTCCATAAGATTTTCTTTGGATCTTAGTGCCAATATCTTCTCATATTCCAGTTTTGCCTTCCTCACCATACTGATCACTCTCCTGGACTGCATCTTATACTATTCGTGTATCTGCCCTTCACCCCTCTCCTACATCTCATATCTCTTCCATAATCTCTTTTTCACATGCAGTTGCTGTTTGATATTATTTGTCATCCACTTTCCACCAAATTGTATCTGCTTCTTCACTCATGGAATACAGCTTACTATAGCTGCTAACAAATATTCCTTCACAATTTCCCAAGCACTAATGATATCCTGGCCTTCCAATTCTGTCCTCCATGGAACTGCCCCTAGTTGACACCTATGACTATTATAATCACTTGCCTTATAATTCTACATATGTTCCCTTTTCTTTGATACACCTGCATGTCTATTCATCTTCCAAGTCAAAACTACATGGTCACTCTCTCCAACTGGTGGGAGAGATGTCATCTCAGTTATAATCAACTCTTCTGATGCTATGATCAAATCCAAAACTCTTGAACCTCTTCTTCCCTCTATTACATGTTGCCTAAAACATTTGTCCCTCAAAAATTCTAGAAATTCCACCCCCTTATTACTATTACATGCATTTTTCCCAGCTTATACTGCTGTAGTAAAATCTCATATCTAGTTTACGTCAGCATTTTCTACAAAATTAGAAGCTAGGACATTTTCTAATATTAATGAATTACTTATGCAATAGTTCAAATTTTTAATATCAGATTAGACCTAAATTTAACTTACAGTATACACCATATTACCAAAAACAAGATATCCTCCATCACGGCCATTGATCCAAGCTATATCTGGTCAATTAAAAAGGGAAAGTTCATAAATAACAATCACTAGTCATGAATAATTATCTATTTAAGCAAAATCAGCATATTATCCAACATTAAAAATATTAAATATTTTAATAATATTAAAAATATGAAAAGAGAACTTTTCAGAAAGCAAATCCTATAACAAAAACCAAATTTAAACAAAATTATGAATAGGTATATAAAACTTTTTATATGCCTATTAACTGCCATAGAAATAATTATCCAACAATCTGAGAAAGAAGAAAGCATTTATTTGTGTTAATTATAATTAACATTTTAAAAACAATCAAATGAGACAGAGGAATGACATTAATATTAAACAAAAAATCACACCATATTAACTTTTAATCAGTTTCATATCTCTCAGCACTTTGGTGGCATTCTTAATTTTATCATAAAATTGTCTGCATGATACATTTTTGTAATTATATGTTACAGTTACCTCCTGAATGGTATCTCCACCTTGACATAGTAAGGAGGCTTGCATACACCAATGATCTCAAGGGCTATGCCAGGGATAGTAGGGCCTCCTTAGCTGGACAGGTTGAGAGGTAGGGGCCAGATTAAGAGAGATACCCTGATCCTCCAGGTTGGGGATTTTGGTAACCAGTCTTACCTTACCAAGTAAAACATATCTATAACTCAGATGCTAGAACTTGGAAATTCATTAGACCGAAATAACGGAAAACAACCAAGAACAAAGGTAAACAATTAGGAATCTCAGATATTTTAAAAGTAGCAACATGGAATGGCTGAAGCATAACAACAAAAGAATTAGAATTGATAAAACAACTAAAAATATTAATATAGCAATGATAACAGAAACCAAAAAGAAATTAAAAGAAACAAAATTCATCGGACCGAAACAATGGAAAACGACCAAGAACTAAATGATTAGGAATCTTGGACATTTTAAAAATAGTCAAGTGGAATGTGCAGAGCATAAAAACAAAGGAATTAGAATTGGTAAAACAACTAAAAACTAAAATTATAATATAGCCGTGATAACAGAAATGAAAAAGAAATTAAAGGGAATCATGTTGGAGGCTTAATGGATTTTTTACAACACTCAAAAAGGATTAAAATAGAAGTTAATACTTCCTATATTTCGTCCTAGTCACTAGGACATCTACGGGGATTACAAAAACAACTAATGTAACATGCACACAAATATCATACAATACTAAGCCCAACCACGTGGGTGACACTAAAGTCCTATCTAGGTGTAGCACCCTCTAAGGGCAGTAGTAGGTGGCCTGGAATGTAAGGTGGGACCTCTGGTGATGAGTGTTTCCCAAATCTTCGGAAGCTTAATGCAACCGTATTTATTAAGATTTGGTTGGTTTCTGAGAGCTGCTGCTGCTTCTAAGAAAAGTCTCTCCTGCTGTGGTGGAGTATGGTGGTTTTCTTCCATGATACCCTGTGGGTGGTGTCCAAAACATGGTCAGCCAAGCCTGAATGACCATAGTTGTGTTTACAGATGTAAGACTTGTGTTCCTCCAGGCAGATGGATGCTGATCTGCCTGTCTGTCCAAAGTACGCCAGCTTACAGGAATAGGGTATTTTGTAAACTCCAGGCAGAGAGAGAGAGAGAGAGAGGAGGGAGCTGATCTTTCATAGAACGGATATGTCATGGATGGCACATCCAATCTGTATACAGAAAACCCACACACACAGGCAGATACATTCACAAACTCTCCCACCACCACCCCTCTCAATAATATGGCATTATTAAAACTCTTACAAAGAGAGCCCACAATCTTTGTTCCAGTGGAACCACCCTCACTACTGAGCTTAACCACATACAGCACTTTCCTCTCCAATGGCTACAGCGATAACAGTATCAAAAAAATAATCAGTTCCTCCCCCATTCCCCTTCCTTCTCGTCAACAAGATTTTAAAAATGCCATCACCATACCCTACATCCGTGGCACATTGGAAAAAATCTCCATGATTCTAAAAAAGTACAACCCACACACAGCATATAAGCCCCACTGCAAACTTGCTACCCTTATCCGTTCTATGAAAGATCAGCTCCCTCCTCTCTCTCTCTCTCTCTGCCTGGAGTTTACAAAGTACCCTGTTCCTGTAAGCTGGCATACTTTGGACAGACAGGCAGATCAGCATCCATCCGCCTGGGGGAACACAAGTCTTACATCTGTAAACAGAACTATGGTCATTCAGGCTTGGCTGGCCACGTTTTGGACACCACCCACAGGGTATAATGGAAGAAAACCACCATGCTCCACCACAGCAAATTCAAGAAAGAGAGACTTTTCTTAGAAGCAGCAGCAGCTCTCAGAAACCAACCAAATCTTAATAAATACAGTTGCATTAAGCTTCCGAAGATTTGGGAAACACTCATCACCAAAGGTCCCAACTTACATTCCAGGCCACCTACTACCGCCCATAGAGGGCGCTCCACTTAGATAGGACTTTAGTGTCACCCATGTGGTTGGGCTTAGTATTGTATGATATTTGTGTGCATGTTACATTAGTTGTTTTTGTAATCCCCGTAGATGTCCTAGTGACTAGGACGAAATGTAGGAAGTATTAAATTCTATTTTAATCCTTTTTGAGTATTGTAAAAAATCCATTAAGCCTCCAACATGATGTCCTCACAGCACTTAAGCCTCTACACACGAAGAAATTAAAGGGAACAAAAGATATTGATAGTTTTTACTATGCTATATAATGGATTGGAACAACATATCAGAGCTTCTAGTGCTGTGGCTATTTTAATTGATAATAAATGGAAAAGTAGAATATGAAAGTGCAATTTTGAAATGATCAAATTATAACCGTTAAATTAAAAACAAATAGAACAAATACTTAAATATCACAGTAGTATATACCCCTGCAGAAAGTAGGAAAGAGGATTCCAAATCATTTTATGAATACTACAAAAACAGATAAATAAATGTAATAAAAATGACTATATATTAATAGCAAGAGATCTTAATGCAAGAGTTGGAAATATCCAATTCCAAATGTCTTAGGAAAATATGAAGAAAATTGCATGAATAACAATGGTCAAGAACTATTAGACTTTTGTACTTGCAATAATTTTAAAATAATCAAAACTTTTTGAAAAAAAAAATTTTTTTTCAAAAAAAAAGATTATAAATAAATATACTTGGAATGGCAGAGGCACAAGATCTATAATTGATTATATCATTACTAATCAGAAACTAGCTCAATGTGACAGAGAGATGTACGTGTTTTTATAGAGGAAGTGAAATTTTTTCAGATCATTATTTAGTAGTCTCTAAAATAAAAATACTAGCAAAATGGAGACAGAAAGTAAATAAGGAAATACAAGAAAGCATTAGAATGCTATATCAATCACAATTAACAGATAATTTAAAACAAGCCCAAATCAGTGAAGATACAGAAGATGAAAACTTTAATGAAGATAATCCATAAAGCAGCCAATGAATTACTTGGAAAGAAAAATGAATTATTAAAAAGAAAAACATCAAAAATATGGAACACAGATATAGAAAACACAATAAAAGAAAAACAAATGACATACAAATCACCCCTTCAAAAACATACAAAGGAAACAGAAGAAATATACAAAAATAAAAGAAATATAGCTACAACCATAGCAAAAAAAGCTCACCAAGATTCATCATCATCAATTTCCTGACATGTACCCTCAAGGGGTGTACAGGATATGATAGTACTACATGAAAATTTACATCTTTACTAACTTTCTATCTACAATTTTCTGCCAAACCAACCTGTTACCTGTCAAGACTCCAACATTATCAGATCTTATATTTCTATTGTCTAAGGCACTTTTTACCATATCAATCTACCTATATCTTGGTCTTCCTTTGGGTCTTTTTCTTGCAAGCCTGGATGAACACTTGTTTTGCTAATCTTTGGTCTCCCTTTGGTAGACCAAAGATTAGCATCATCATCATCAAATTCCTGCCATGTAGCCTCAAGGGGTGTACAGGATATGATAGTACTACATGAAAAAAAATTACATCATTATTAATTTCCTATCTACAATTTTCCTCCAAATCAGTCTGTTACTTGTCAACACTCCAATATTATCAGCTCTTATATTTCTATCGTCTAAAGCACTTTGTACCGTATCAATCCGCCTATATCTTGGTCTTCCTCTGGGTCGTTTTCCTGCCAACCTGGCAGAGAACACTTGTTTTGCTAATCTTTCCTCACCCATTCTGTTCAAGTGACCATACCACCTGAGATTAGCTCTGCTAACGCATTCCTGGATGCTGACAATGTCAAGTTCTTTCCTAATATCCTCGTTATTAATATGATACTGCCATTGATGCCACCTGTTCACGCCTATAATCTTTCTCAGGACTCTCATATCTGAAGTCTCTAGTCTTTGGTCAAGTGTTTTACTTCTGACCCAGCTCTCAGATCCATAAGTTAAAACTGGTTTGAACACTGTCTTGTATACAGCTAATTTAGTGTTGCGACTAATTTCTCTCTTATTCCATATGAATTTATTCAATTGATTTCCCACCATACCAGCTTTGCTGATTCTGTTGTCTATTTCTATATTTAATTTACCATCTTCAGTAAAAATCGTGCCTAAATAGCTGAAATGTTTTACTTGTTCCACAGGTTCTCCATTCACAACACAGTTGACATTTTCAATGATTCTGCCTATTTTCATTGTCTTTTTATTGCTGACCTTCATACCATATCTATTACAAGAGCTATTCAATTTATTCAGAGAATCTTGCAGACTTGTAGCGGATTTATTTAGAAGTATAACATCATCCGCATAAAGCAAAGAGCTGACATTAACATCTCCAATTTCGATATCATGTTTAATACCACTTTCCTTCATAATGCGATCCATATAGATAATGAATAACAGAGGGGATAATGTACATCCTTGTCTCACACCAGATTTAACATTAAACCATCTTCCTGTACTTCCTTCAATTCTAACTGCTGACTTACAACTCAAATAAAGACTAAGTATTGCTTGATATAATGTCCCATTGACACCATATAACTGCAGCGTATTGAATAGCTTCTCTCTCGGCACCTTGTCATATGCCTTTTCCAGATCGACAAAACTTAAATACAGATCTTTATTATATTCCCATGCTTTCTCGACTATTTGTCGTAAAGTGAAGATCTGATCCTGACAGCCTCTATTTGGCCTGAATCCAGCTTGTTCTTCACCAAGCTTTTCTTCCACAATTCTTCTCAACCGTTTCTCAAGTATACTTGCATAGATCTTGCCAGGAACACTCAGTAGGGAAATTACTCTGTAATTCTCACATTCAGTTTTATTTCCCTTTTTATATATTGGTACTATGAGAGCTCTACTCCAGTCATCGGGAATTCGTCCCTCTGTCCATGCTTTCTGAACTATGCAGTGCGGCCACTGTAAGACTTTTATACCACCATACTTCAGCATTTCTGGTCGAATATCATCTACTCCTGCTGCCTTTCCACATTTCAAGCCTTTGATGGCTTTTTCTACTTCAAGTATGGATATGTATTCCTGACTGCATGCCTGGTCAGTGTTTTTTACCACTGTGCTATCACTGCTTGTTTCATTTAGCAGTTTTTCAAAGTAATTACTCCATACTTCAAGGATATCTTTTTCTCCCGTTTTCATGTCACCTTTATCATCTCTAATTCCTTTTATAGCTCTTTCCTCCATTCTTAAGCTTCTTCAACAACCTACAGAATATTTTGCAACCTTCTTGATATTTATTTTCTATATTCTTGCCAAAGTCCTCCCATGACTTTTGTTTAGCTAGTTTCACACAGTGTTTAGCATTCTTGCATTTGTCTCTATATTCTCTAAGAGCACAAGCTGACTTATTTGACAGGAACTTTTGGTATGCTTTCTTCTTTTCCTTCACTGCCTCTTTAACCTCCTGTGTCCACCAGGGAGTTCTGATTTTTTTATCCTTACAAACAACCTCACCACATGCCTCTCTGGCAGAATCAATCAATGTTTTCTTCAGAGTTTGCCAATGAATCTCCAAGGTTTGATTCCTGTTTTCAAACTCTTTCATTTTTCCTTCAATAATCTTTGTGTATTTTAGTCTACAGCTCACATCTGAGAGCTGCTCAACTTTTATTCACTTTAAAACTTTCTTACATGTTATTCTTTTCAATATGAAATTCAATTTTATCCTGCTCAAGACTAAATAGTGATCACTTCCAATTTCAAATCCTCTGTACACTCTGGTGTCCTGCACCAGGGAGAAAACATCACTATCAACAATAACATAGTCAATGAGACTTTTCTTATTCCTAGCCTCTTCTCTCCATGTAAATTTGTGCACATTTTTATGTTGGAACATGGTGTTAGTAATAACCAGTCCATGTCCTGAGCAGAAATCCAACAGATATTTGCCATTATTATTAGCTTTGCTCTTTTCTCCAAATTTTCCCAAAATATTTTTGTATGTCTCACAATCATTTCCTACTCTGCTATTTAGATCCCCAACAAGGACCAAGTTTTCCTTTTTCATTGTGTCAGTTGCTTTTTCTAAAGCCTCAAAAAATTCCTCCACTTCTACCTTAGTAGAACCTTCTGTGGGACCATAGGCACAAATAAGTCTCATTGTCCAGTTCCCCATTCTCATATTTGCCCACATTACTCTACTTGAGACTGACTGCCATTCAAGAAGATTAGCCTCGTATTTTGTGTTGAATACTATGGCTACTCCTTCTTTTCCTTGATTGTCATTGCCTGAATATAACATTTTGTATTTATTGCTCAGAAAGATCTCACCAGTTTTGGTCTTTTTTGTTTCAGTCACCCCTATTATGTCGATCTGGTACTTATCTAATTCCTCAGCTAGCTCCATTTCTTTGCCATTCAGGCTTCTTACGTTGATAGTACCGATCTTTAACTCTGGTGATGTTGAGTTGGGGTTTATTTTCAGATTTGTACCAGTAGCTGACTTTTCGCTGTTCACCCTGGTTCCCTGGCGAAAACAACGGGGGCCTTGTTTAACCGGGCGACGCCCCAGCCGGCATGAAATTTTGTCATGTTGTACCATCATTCTATATTTTGGTTTAACCAATAAGAATACAATTTGGTCGGCTAAATCCCAAATTGCCAGCCCATCCTCGTCCGTTCAGTATCCAAGTAGATACCCAACAGGGTGCACCACGAGAAGGTGAGGATTGCACATTAGGTCAGAAGCCCTGGTCGGTTCTCCGCATTCCTTTAAAGGCTATGTGGAGGTCTCCTCTTAGTTATACGGTTTTGACCCTTAAGCACCCCCTTCGGTAGACCAAAGATTAGCAAAACATGCTAATCTTTGGTCTACCAAAGAACTTGACATTGGTAGCATCCAGGAACATGTTAGCTCTGCTAACATGTTTCTGGATGCTACCAATGTCAAGTTCCTTCCTAATATCCTCATTTTTAATATGATATTGCCATTGATTCCATCTGATCATGCCCCCTAACCTTTCTCTGGACTCTCATATCTAAGGTCTAGTCTTTGATCAAGTGTTTTATTTCTAACCCAGCTATCAGATCAATAAGTCAAAACTGCCTGGAACAGTGTGTTGCATACAGCTAATTTAGTGTTTTCATTAATTTCTCTCTTATTCCATATAAATTTATTCATTTGACTTCTAACCATACCAGCTTTGTTGATTCTGTTGTCTATTTCCACATTTAATTTACCATCTTCACAAAAAATGTGCCTAAGTAGCTGAAATGTTTCACTTGTACAATAGGTTCTCCATACACAATACAGTTGATATTTTCAATATCTCTGCCAATTTGCATATTTTTGTCTTGTTATTACTAATTTTCATACCAAATTTATTACAAAAGTTATTCAATTTAGTCAGAGAATCTTACAGACTTGTATTGGATTTATTTAGAAGTATACCATCATCTGCGTAAAGAAAAGAGTTGAGATTAGCACTCTGATTTTGATATCAAGTTTAATACCACTTCAAGATTAACACTCTAATTTTGATATCAAGTTTAATACCACTTTATTTCATAATGTGATCCATATAGATAATGAATAACAGAGAGGGTAAGGTATATCCTTGTCTGACACTAGAATTAGTTAAACCATGTTCCTGTCCTTCCTTCAATTTGAAATGCTGATTTACAACTCAAATAAAGACAAAGTATTGCTTGATATAATGTCCCATTGACAACATACTATTGTAGTGTTTTGAATAGCTTTTCTCTTTGTCATATGCTTTTTCCAGATCTACAAAACTTAAATATATAGATCATTGTTATATTCCCATGATTTCTCAACTATTTGTCGTAAAGTGAAAATCTGATCCTGAGAGCCTCTATTTGGCCTGAATCCAGCATGTTCTTCACCAAGCTTTCCTTCCACAACCCTTCTCAATCATAACTCTTACAGGAACACTCAGTAGAGAAATACCTCTGTAATTCTCATATTCAGTTTTATTTCCCTTTTTATTTATGGGTGCTATGTGAACTCTCCTCCAATCATCTGGAATTCATCCCTCTGTTCAGGCCTTCTGAACTGCAGTGCAGAAACTGTAAGACTTCTACAACTCCATACTTGAGCATTTCTGGTTGAACATCATCTACCCCTACTGCCTTTCCATATTTCAGGCTTTTGATGGCTTTTTTTCTACTTCAACTATGGATATGTATTCCTGATTGCATGTCTGGTCAGTGTTTTTTTACCACTGTGCTGTCACTGCTTGTTTCATTTAGCAATTTTCCAAAGTAATTACTCCATATATCATGGATATCTTTTTTTCTTCAGTTTTAATGTCACCATTATCATCTCTAATTCCTTTTTACAGCACTCTTTCCTCCATTTCTGAGCTTCTTCAACACCCTCCAGAATATCTTGCCACCTTCTTTTTATTTATTTTCTATGTTTTTATCAAAGTCCTCCCATGACTTTTGTTTAGCTAGTTTTACACAGTGTTCAGATTTCTTACATTTGTTTCTGAATTCTCTAAGAGCACAAGTTGACTTATTTGCCAGGAACTTTTGATATGCTTTCTTCTTTTCCTTCGCTGCCTCTTTAACTTCCAGTACCCATCATGGAGTTTTGATTTTTCTATTTTTACAGACAACCTCACCACATGCCTCTCTGGCTGAATCAATCAGTGTTTCCTTTAGATATTCAGGGCTTGCCACTGAATATCTAAAGTGTGGTTCCTGTTCTCAAACTCATTTCATTTTTTCTTGAATGATGTTTGTGTATTTTAGTCTACAGTTCATATCTGACAGCTGCTCAACTTTTATTCGTTTTAAAACTCTCTTACATGTTCTTCTTTTCAATATGAAATTCGATTTTATCCTGCTCAAGACTAAATGGTGATCACTTCCAATTTCAAATCCTATGTACACCCTGCACCAGAGAGAGAAAAAAATATCAACAATAACATAGTCAATGATACTTTTCTTATTCCTTGCCTCTTCTCTCCATGTGAATTTTTGCACATTTTATATGTTGAAACATGGTGCTAATAATAACCAATTCATGTCCTGAGCAGAAATCCAACAGGTATTTGCCAGTATTATTAGCTTGGCTCTTTTCTCCAAATTTTCCACAAATATTTTTGCATGTCTGACAATCATTTCATACTCTGCTATTTAGATCCCCAACAAGGACCAACTTTTCATTTTTCACTGGTCAGTTCCATTCTCTAAAGCCTCAAAAAATTCCTCTACTTCTACCTTAGTAGAACCTTCTGTGGGACAATAGGCAAAAATAAGTGTCATTGTCCAGTTCCCCATTGACATTTGTCCACATCATTCTATTTGATATTGTTTGCCATTCAAGGAGATCAACTTCGTATATAGTGTTGAATACTATAGCTACTCCTTCTTTTCCTTGATTGTCAATGCCTGAATATAACATTTTGTATTTACTGCTCAAAAATATATCACAAGTTTTTGTCTTGTTTGTTTCAGTCACCCCTATTATGTCGATCTGGTACCTATGCAAATTCCTCAGCCAGCTTCATTTCTTTTCCTTTCAGGTATCTTATGTTGATAGCACCAATCTTGAACTCTGGTGATGTTGAGTTGGGGTGTATTTCAGGATTTGTTCCAGTAGCTGACTTTTTGCTGTTCACCCTGGTTCCCTGGTGAAAACAAGTCCCCGGATAAACAAGTCCCCCTGGTTCCCTGGGGGACTTGTTTATCCGGGCGACACCCTAGCCGGCATGAAATTCTGTTATGTTGTACCATCATTTTATTTGTGGTTTAAGCCAATAAGAATACAATTTATTTATGTTTATTGTTTAAGAAATTGTTTATGTTAGTACATTATTAGTTTTGGTTTTATAATACGTATTGTCGGCACTTGCGATGTACACGTTATTGATGTTATTTTGTCAAAATGAAATGTAAGGCAATTAAAAATTTATGTACTTAGTGTATTTTGAGAGCTGTTACTTTCAGAAATTTAATTCTAGTTTAAAATACTAAGTGTTCTGTTTTGTGAAGACATCCTCTTGTCACTAACGAAGACTGTGTGTTAGCTATTTTTATTTAGCTTCTCGCTTTCCACTTTCATGGAGTGCGCATGCTCGCCGAGGAGTTTGATGGGCGATTGACAGCTGACAAGAGATCGTTCTGTATCGAGGTAAAGGAAGTAAACAAGAGAGCGTTCGGGAAAAAAAGAAGAATGCAGGTCAGCAGATTTTTGGGGTTAGGAGGAACTTAAGTTTTTATGTGACAGTGGGAGGAAAATTAATAGTAGATTCCGAAAAGGAATCATGGATTAGTAGATTCCGAAAAGGGAATCGCAGAGTTAGGAGTTTTTAAATATTTAAGACTGTCAGTAAGTAATAGGTAATTAAAAGAAACTATTGCAATTGACGTTCTAAAGGAATGTTCGAAGAAATGCTGATTGGAAGATTAATAACAGATTCCAAAAAGGGAATTGTAGAACTGAGTTTTAAGGTGGAAGACTGTCAATAAGTATTCATAAATAAAAGAAGATATTGTTAACAGAGTGGTAGTGAGGTTTTGGCCAATGTGGCCCCCGACCATAGGCGCAAAAATTGAGATTTTTAAAGTTTTTTCTTTAGAATGCCGCAATTTTCTTTCCTGGCCATAGGCACCAAAATTCCTCATGACGTCTCTGATTGTTAATGACGTTCTAAAGAAATGTTCGAAGAAATGCTGATTGGAAAGAAACTGAATGAAGTGAAAGCGTTTATACTTAAGTGAATTCAGAATATCTACACTTTAGTGTCAGGAAGAATTAATGTGTGCTAAATGAGGCCTTAACAGAGAAACTAGCTATGTACATTTTGTTATTGTGTAAACAAAATTTGTTTAATTTAAAAAAGTTTAAAAATTTTAAAGTTTAAAAAAAATTAAAAAAGTGTTTAGTCTAGTAAAATGAGATGAAGTATATGTTAAACAAATCAGCAATAGATTGAGTCAGAGAATAGCTGATCTCTTAACTAAGCTTATTTAAAAGTGCTTTGGATCCAATTAATTGGTAATTAATTATGTAACTTTATTTGAAGTTTATATATTGTTTTTGTTTTATTAAATGTGTTTATTTTGTATTTAGTCTTGAGTCAGAGATTTTTTTGATTCTGAAAGAAAGAGTTAAAGTCATTGCACCAACTGGAGTGAACCCTTGTGTATACATAGGTACACTCGGAAATAAAATAAATAATTGTCAGAAACAGAGATTACATAATACAATTAATCTCATAACAAATAACAATTGGACATTAGGTCAGAAGCCCTAGTTAGTACTCTGCATTCCTTTAAAGGTAATGTGTCATGTCCTCTCAGTTATACAGCTTAATTGGGACAGATTTATTAATGAAATTGAAGAAGACATACATGGAAGAAAAGACATGGCCTACAAAATATCAAGGAAATTAATCAAGGAATAAAGAGATACAGTACAAATCAATATGCGAAAAAGAGGCTATCGAAGAGATATAAGGAGACAGGTGAAGAAAAGATGCATGAAGAGTATAAGACACAGGCCAGAAGAGTGACTAGTATAAGGAAGACGAAACTGGAATATGACAGGAGATTGGCCCTAAAATCCAAAGAAAATCTTAGGGATTTTTTAGCTATGTGGCCAGTAGGAGGAGAAATGACTGTGGAAGAATGATATTGTGGGATAAAAATGGGAATAGAGTGATTGATGCAGAGGACATAGTAGAATTGTTCAATGAACACTTTATTGGAGTATTTCATCCTGGAGGAGTCAGTTTTAATGCTAGAGGGATAGGGCAGGTTCAAGGTTTAGAGGTAGAGGAGGAGAGTGTGTTTCAAATACTGAGTACTCTGGATGTCAGTAAAGCTGTGGGACTGGATGGTATTTGACCACGAGTTTGGAGAGAATGTGCTAGGGAACTGACAGTGCCTTTGACCTGGCTTTTCAATGAAAGTCTGGATGCGAGAAAGGTGCCCATGGAATGGAAGGTAAGACAGTGCCATTGCATAAGGGCGGTAGCAGACTGGAAGTGTCTAATTATAGGGCAGTTTGTGTGTAATCAGAAGTTAGTAAGATCTTGGAAAAAGCAGTGAAGGACCGTATACAGTATTGGGTAGATGAGGGTAACGTTATCTGTGAGAGTCAACATGGATTTGTGAAGGGGCGCTCTTGTTTTAGCAATATGCTAGCCTTTTATGATAAAGTTACAAGAGCATTAGATGAGGGAAAGGCATATACTGCCATTTTCTTAGACTTAGCGAAGGCATATGAAAGGGTGCCACATGATAAGCTGATATTTAATTTGCAGCACATGGGTCTGGATGTCAGATTGGTCAATTGGATTCAGGATTAGCTGTCCAATAGGTATCAGAGAGTTGTGTATGGTGGGACGGTTTCAAGTGGGGTCCCAGAGGGCTCAGTACTGGGACCTATATTGTTTAATCTTTATATCAATGATATTGTAAATGGATTGCAAGGGGATATTCAGTTGTTTGCAGATGATGGTAAGCTGGGAAGGGTTATTAGTAACAGTGCAGATCTGGTAGCCCTGCAAGAGGATTTGAATAAGCTAAACAGATGGCAAATGAATGGGGGTGTCGATTTAATGCAACAAAATGTAAGGTCTTGAGGTTTGGGAAACATCGATGGGACACTGCATACTCTATGGGAGGAGTTATACTGGAGGAAGTACGATAGACAAGACATCCAGGGTTGATTATTGATAGAAACCTGAAATTTAGGGGACATATTGCAGAGGTGGTGAAGGTAACACAGAGGAGTGATGCAATAATGAGAAGGACACTGACCTGCAGAGATAAAAGAGTTATCATTCCATTGTATAAGACCCTGATCAGACCAGACTTGGACTATTGTTCTCAGATTTGGTCCCCAGGATTTGAACGAGATAAATTAACTGTGGAAAGAGTACATAGGCGGATAACAAAGATGATTTCATGACTGTACAATGATTGTTATGAGGATTGGCTGAGAGAATGTGGACTGCAAAGTTTGGTGGATAGAAGGAGGGGTGATATGATTGAGAATTTTAAACTGTTGAGAAGTGGTTACAGGGTTGACACTGGGGAGTTCTTTTGCTTGGTTGAACAGTGGGAAGGAGTGATGACAAGAGGCCATCCCTGGAAGTTACGAAAGGAAACTGTGAGCAAGAGGGTGAGGAGTGGTTTCTTTGCATGGAGGGTGGTTGAACCATGGAATGCATTGCCTGATGGAGTGGTGAGAGCGAGAACGGTCAATGAGTTTAAGGAGTGGTATGATAGACTTTGTGTTTCTTAGGGGGAGCCTCCCCTCAATGAGTCTTGATAGACTGCGTTTCTTAGGAAGGACCTCTCGCAATGAGCCTTTTGACTCCATGGAGGCCTGAATAATAATACAAGAGAAACAATGGATAGACCATTTTAAGAATTTATGGTATGACTCATAAATTCATATGGGATAAGAGAGAAATTAGTCGGAACACTAAATGAGCTGTATACAAGACAGTGTTCAAACCAGTTTTAACTTATGGATCTGAGAGCTGGGTCAGAAGTAAAACACTTGACCAAAGACTAGATCCCGCAGATATGAGAGTCCTCAGAAAGATTATAGGCGTGAAAAGATGGCATCAATGGCAATATCATATTAAAAATGAGGATATTAGGAAAGAACTTGACATTGTCAGCATCCAGAAATGCGTTAGCAGAGCTAATCTCAGGTGGTATGGTCACCTAAACAGAATGGGCGAGGAAAGATTAGCAAAACAAGTGTTCTCTGCCAGGTTGGCAGCAAAACGACCCAGAGGAAGACAAGATATAGGTGGATTGATATGGTACAAAGTGCCTTAGACCAGTGCTTCCCAAACTTCTGGATGTCATGGCCCCCTTTGCAAAAATTAAAATATTTCACGGCCCCCCTCTCGAAAAAATCATAATAGAGATATATTATTATAATATTTATTGTATTTATATTCAATTAGCAAAACAAGTGTTCTCTGCCAGGTTGGCAGCAAAACGACCCAGAGATAGACCAAGATATAGGTGGATTGATATGGTACAAAGTGCTTTAGATGATAGAAATATAAGATCTGATAATGTTGGAGTATTGACAAGTAACAGGCTGATTTGGAGGAAAATTGTAGATAGGAAATTAATAATGATGTAATTTTTTTCATGTAGTACTATCATATCCTGTACACCCCTTGAGGGTACATGGCAGGAATTTGATGATGATGATGATATTCAATACAAAACATACACAGCGAATATTGCAAAAATCAAATGCAAATATTACATTTTTTGCCTCTTACCGTTTGGTTCTGAAGACGATGCGGGCTGTTCTGGTTAAATATGTCTTTTTTTTTTTTTTTTTTGAGTCTGTTTCTGCTTCTTCTGATTGTTCGCAGGATTTTTCTTTTATTTTATATCAGCCACTTAATGGCTGATAAAAAATAAACACAGGATTAAATTTTTTAACGTAGAATAGATCAAATAATATCACCACTTACCGATACTGGCACACCACAGACTGATAACATGAAATTAGTGAATATTACCTGAATAAGGGAATCCCTGGACCAGAAACATATTTCTCTTTTGTGACTTTTCTCCCTTTACAATAATTAAGCCTAACACGAAACAGACAGCAAAGGCAGGTTATTAAAACGTGCATATGATTGGTGCGGTATTAACAAAAGATCGCGCAACCGAAAGATAAAAGCATAGCTGACAATTGAGTTGAAATGCTAACTCTCTTCAACCGAATTCCATATGTGAAACTGCCATAACATTCATTATATATACATATATTACTTAGTTTTAACATTTTTACGAATTTTAACACGTTCGGCTGAATTTTATTGCTGCCTTGGGAAATCGAACTCACACATATCTAACAATAGTTTGTAGTTAGATACTGTGTTTGCCCATGCAACACATGGTTTTGTTTCAGTCTATACAGCATAGTTTCTGTATGAAGGGACATGTGCTTCATTAATTAGTGTATTTTTATCTCAGTTGTCTCTAATTGCACTATTTGTTGAGAAATATATTACACAGACTCCTCATACCTTATTCACTGGTATAATATAAGTACTTGTTTTTATTGCCTCTGCAGTATAGTGGCTGTTAGGGAGGGCTGTGTTGTTTACCACTGCAAGCAAATTACTATCTCCCCCCACATGAACTTAAGCTTTTTTTCATGTGTGAAGTATATGCAAAACTTTTATTGGTAACAGAAAACTAGCTCGGATGAGAGATAATATAAAACGAGTTTTGATATGTATATAAAGTCAATATCAACATCCCTGATTAAGAAGAATGGGTGATGAAAGGGACAGGAAGATTTGGAGCTTCCCTGGAGAGCATTCCAAGTAAATAGAATTAACCACTGCTTTGAAATGAAACATACGAATAAGCAATATTTACTGATATTCATTAAGTGCCGAAATACGCAGGAAGCAAAGTTTGTGAACCAACACCAATGTGTGAATTTTTCCATTAAAATATAAAAAATAACAAAAAAATAATAATAAATAATAAAAGTGAAATACGTTTCTTTTAAAATAAAAAAAATCTACTCTTTTTTAAAACATTTTAAATTTGTTTTCATTATTTCACGCCCCCCCCCTCAACAAAACCTATGGCCCCCAAGGGGGTCGCAGCCCACAGTTTGGGAAGTGCTGCCTTAGATGATAGAAATATAAGATTTGATAATGTTGGAGTCTTGACAAGTAACAGACTGATTTGGAGAAAAATTGTAGATAGGAAGTTAGTAATGATATAATTTTTTCATGTAGTACTATCATATCCTGTACACCCCCTTGTGGGTACATGGCAGGAATTTGAAGATGATGATGAAAAAAAAATAGAAAATCAACCAGATTAGATGGCATAAATACAGATCTTTGGAAATATGGTGGAGAATATTTACATCACACATTTTTAAAATTAATAAATAATATTGGAGGTATTGTGAGGTTCCATCAGATTGGTTAAATCCTCAAGTTATATCTATATTTATGAAAGGAGACAGACATAATTGTTGAAATTACAGAGGAATAAGTTTATTACATACAGGTTACAAAATTTATAGTAAAATCCTGAATAAAAGACATAGAAATATTGCAAAACAAAATGGTTTCAGACATGGAAGATCATGTATAGATATTATTTAAATTAAGGGGATATTAAATCCTACATTGTTTTAAAACCGAATAAGAAACTCAAAGATCGGAATCAAAGAGTTTAATGCCGAATATAGTAACTATAAACGTATCAGCGACTACTAGTGTAAGCTAAAGCACATAGTTCAAGTAGATATTACAAACTAGGGCAACTCGTTGCAAAGGTGATCACTATTTTTAGTATTTTCCATAATGTAAAGCCAATCTCCCAGGAGATGTATGATGTTCACTGATGAGATCTCAATAAAAATCGAAACCGGTCTGGGTAGTGACCTTCCACCATAATGTATAACATCATACATCTCCTAGGAGATGGGTTTTACATTATGGAAAATACTAAGAATAGCGATCAGAACTTTATCCACCTTTGCAACGAGTTGCCCTAGTTTGTACTACGTACTTGAACTAAATGCTTTAGCTTATGCTAGTAGTCGCCGATACGTTTATACTTACTATACTCGACATGAAACTCTTTGATTCCGATCTTTAAGTTTCTTATTCGGCTTTAAAACATTGTGGGATTTAATATCCCCTTAATTTAAATAATGTTTTACATTGCCGAAATGAAGCCTATTGGCTCTTTACTTTAAATCATGTATAGATAATATTTATTTGCTATAACACATTACTGAAAAATGATGGAGAATTTGATTTAGAGACTCATGTGGACTTTATAGATTGCAAGAAAGCTTTTGATAAAATAAGCAGAGGAAAATCTATGGAATATAATGAAAAAACAAGGATATCCATTACATTTGGTGTAAGCTATATAAAGTTTATATAAAGATACAAAAATACATTTACAGTTAGATAATAAATTAACATAAGAGATTAAAATAAGTCAGGGTGTCAGGCAAGGCTATAGCTTATCTCCACCTCTAAATTATATATTTAGTTTAATCCTTTATCCAAGTGTCAGCCAACAAAGTTTGCACCTGAAGTATCTTCAGGATGGGGGCAACTCGTGGTAAAGGTGGTATAAATTCTAATCACTTGCCTCGGTAATGCAAAAATTTCCCATAATGCAAAGCACATCTCCTTGCAGACATGTATAATGCTATGCATTGAGGGAAGGGCCACTACCCAGACCGGTTTTAACCTTTATTGAGGTCTTGTAAGTGGGAGTGAGACCCAGAGGTGATGATACCAAGGTGGAAGTAATGGAGAAGTCATATTTATCTATACAAGTTGCCAAAAAGTGTCACGCCTTATTATTAAATTACTCTGGATTAGAGAAAGATGTAAGTTTTTTCACTTGGTTAGACTATGAATTATATATTTAGTTTAATCCCTTAGAAGGCCTGTAGCTCAGTGGAAGTGACACTTGCGTCCTCTGTGCCTGGTCACTTGAAATTTGCCTTAAGTTCAAGTCTAGTCGCCGACTGGAGGAACTTTTTCTAAGCCTTTCTTCGACCGGTTCCCGAGTTAGTCGATCTCTGGTACGGGCAAGCAGGTTTTTCCTCCCGGAAACTTGGTTTTTTTAATCCGGTAAATTTAAGAAAATCAACCGTAGTGCCCACATTATTTCAGAAGTGACATATATTGTTAGGATTAGGTACCAAGAGATGGCAGCACTTGTTTGCCGGCCTCTTCATCGGTTGCTGCTATAATTAGTGATAGACACGGGCAAGCTATCTCTGATTGTCTACCGGTGGAGGAATTTTATAAAGTAATGGCCACTTCCACTCTGAACCATAGTTCAGAAACATGGACTGATAAAAATAAAGTTGAAAGTAAAATACAAGCTGCAGAGAGGAGATTTTTTTAAGAACAATTGAAGGATGCACAAAATTGAACCATATAAGAAATGAAGATATCAGATGAGAACTAGATATTTATAACATAAATACCAAATTTAAATATAAATGTTGTATTAGTCACCGTTGTGTGAGCACGCTCTGTAGTTTTGAGGAATTCCACAGATCGCTCAGTTTGCCAAAATTTAATTTTGGCAAGCTGAGCAATCTTATTAAGGTTTTCCATATGTCAGCTATTATAATTCCCTGGTTTCTGTTAAAATTTTCTCCACAAACCAGGGAATGATAATAGCTGACATGGAAAACCGTAATAAGATCGCTCAGTTTGCCAGAATTTCATTTTGCTCAAAACTACAGAGTGTGCTCATACAACAGTGGCTAATACAATACGCTCCAGGCGTGTAATGTTACGAGTCTGTTTTAGTTTTTAATTTATATGATAGTGTTACTCCATTTTCTCTGTACCACTTTGAGTTTTCTCTTACCATTATAAGCCCTGAAGAAGTCGAACAGCTCTGTTGGCAAAACTTGTTGGCGTTATATGTTTTATAAATCACTAGTCAATTAAAAAATCAATATATATTTCAGTTTAAATAATGTAATTGAGTGACCAAATATAGCTTAACAATAAAGATTTACTGTTAAGTTAAGGGAATAATAAATCCCTCATTACGAAACTCAGAGATCAAAAACTAAGAGTTTCATGCCGAAGAACTATGGCAATTCCAAGCGTAAGTCAACACCTGGGTAGTACAACACTAGGGCAACTCGGAGCAAAGGTGGAGCAAGCTCCGTCACTATCCTTAATATTTTCTCATAATGTAAAAATGCAGCTCCTAGGAGATGTATTACTGTTTCACATTATGAGGAGAGATCACTACCCAGACCGGTTTCGACCTTTATTGAGGTCTCATCAGTGAGTAGGCAGACCTGGAATACCAAGGTTTAAGTAAGCCGAAATATATCCCCACTAATGAATTGCCAGAGTGGTGTACCCATATATTATTATTACTACGATAAAGAGCCAAGAGGCTATTTTTCCGGCAACGTAAATTAAGTTAAGGGGATAATAAATCCCTCATTATTTTAAAGCCGGATACGAAACCCAGAGATCGAAATCTAAGAGTTTCATGCCGAAGAACTATCGCCGAGTCCAAGTGTAAGTACGTAAGTACCTGGGTAGTACGTTAGTCATTAGTGGGGGTATATGTAAGTTCGGCTCACTTAAACCTTGGAATTCCAAATCTACCTACTCACTGATGAGACCTCAATTAAGGTCGAAACTGGTCTGGGTAGTGACCTCTCCTCATAATGTAAAACAGTAATACATCTCCTAAGAGCTGCGTTTTACATTATGAGAAAATATTAAGGACAGTTACGGAGCTTGCTCCACCTTTGCTCAGAGTTGCCCTAGTGTTGTACTACCCAGGTGCTGACTTATGCTTGGACTCACCGATAGTTCTTCGGCATGAAACGATCTGATGTTAGTGAATTTGATGGTGCAGAAGTTTTTTATAAGAATTTTTTTGGGGGATTTTAAAATTATATTTTATGAGGGAGTTTTTTAACCACAGTGGAACTGTATCTATTTGAGTTTGCCATTGATATGTTAAATATTTTTTAGGTGAAGGGAAAAAGAGTAGGGGGAACATTCAGTGAGAGGGGATAGACTATTAGATGCGTAACCTATACAGACCATCCAGGTATGAGGTCATTGCCAAAACATGACTTTAACAGTGCTCTCTGTACATTACTATGCTGCCTCTCTCCAAGCACATAATCCAGGCATGATATACATGGAAATGGGATTATGTATTGTCTAATCAGGAAGCTTCCTAAATGCATTTAATATAATAAATTTAGTTTAATCCTTTATCCAAGTGTAAGCAAACAAAGTTTGCGCCTGAAAATATCTTCAGGACTGGGGTAAGGTAGTGCAACTCCGAGCAAAGGTGGACCAAGCTCTCATCACTCCTTGTCTCAGTATCTCCCATAATGCAAAGCACATCTCCTTGCAGACAAGTATACTGCTATGCATTAAGGGAAGAGACCTTGGATAATCCTTGGATAAAGGATTAAACTAAATTTATTATATTATAGTCTGACCAAGTGAAAAATAAACTTCCAAAAACCTAAATGCATTTGTTCCCATACACTGTCTGGTGGCCACCTTTGAAATGCTTTACTGCAATACCTTTGAAGTTGGTGAGGTTATGAATGTCTTGTATGCTTGGCATCTCTCTGAAAGGCATCACTCTTAACATTGTTAGAACCTCTGCTCCAGAATTAAGCATAACATCAGCCATTTCAGGGCTCCAGTAAGCATGATGGTGGTACTGTTTACCAATTGCGCCAGGAACACTCACTGATAGCACTGCCAGAATCCATTTGGTGGACATAGTTCACACCCTGAAAAGATGGAGCTGACTTAACTCCATCTTAAAAGGCTGTGTATTGCACGTTACTGGATCATTTGTTGCTTTATAATGGTCATTAAAATGTTAGCACTCTTAATAGTTAAGTAAAATGAGATTTTCAAAGATTGGTACTAAGCAAACAGCTGTAGGTGATATATTTGTATATTTATGGTCCTCCCCTGCCAAAAAAAAAAAATCATCAGACAGTATGAGGTCATTGCCTAAGCACTCTTTTCCCCTCTATGATGATAATGATTTGCTGCTGCTATTAGAATGGTTCCTATCTTCAAACTGTCAGGTGGCTGCTGAAGGCAAACTGTGCATGATAAGCATGTAGTTTGTCTTCATTTACAGTTACATGATATGATCACTAACATAAGCTTATGGTACTGAGACACAGGACAGTATCAGTCACAAAGTTGGTCTGGAATATCTATATAAAAATTGCAGAATATTCTGCTAAGTTAAAATGGGCTGTGATTGTCTTGATATTGCCCACCATATATTTTTGCTTTTGTATTTAGAAGCCAATTAGTTCATTTGAGAATTTTCCATATGTAATAAAATTTGTTATATTAGTTGAACATTCAAATAGGATACAAGCACACACAAAAACAAAGGAATAATTCATGATATAGCAGATATAGTCAGTCCTCAACTTATAACATACATGACTCACAACCACCCATACTTCATCCAGCCATTCCATTAATATTGTCTTGGGTGTTATTACTTCCCTCAAGACATTATTTAAGAAATTCTCTTGCTCTGACTTTTGCTGCTAGTGAGGAAAGGAAAACACTTGGAAACTTTTGGGAGGAATTATATCTGGTATTGTGTAAATAACATAGATGCAACATGGAGTGATATGACAGCAGAATGTATTGTTGTGTCAGAAATAACTGGCCCACTATAAGACGGTCATTGGTTTCAGACACAACATGAGAGAATAGTATCTTAACATAAAGACATGCTTAAACTCTCAAGAGCAGATGCAGAGAGGTAATAAATAACTTGTAAATGAAAAGTGTATTATTGTAATTGATAATATTATTGTAATATAATTCAAATACTGTTTTAGAATAATACCCAATACAGGGAAAATTATGTTAACCAATCAGCAGAAGGCCTGATCATTACGCAATAGTCCATGACACAGCAGAAAACCTGAAAAGTAATCCGGTAAACCCTACAGTAACAGTTCCGTCGAGAAGACCACCGAGAAAAGAACATGACCTCATCGTTATCTGACGAATCAAAGACGGCTGAGTGAGTGAGTGACGTAGACAGAGAGTGAGGGCGCTCGCTGCTGAGATGTAAGGAGCAGAGTGCACGTCAAAAGCTCTCTTGTTTTCTGCACCTTTCTGTGTTCCCGTGACAAGGCCGTGAGGGCTGAGGAAGCTTGTCGCCGGTGTCCAGCAACCTTCCACGTTGCTGTGGGACCTGATGTGTACAGGACGTCCAACTGAACAACAGGGAACCAGCAGACAGGGCCATTGGTGAGTTTGCTGCCAATGTGACGATAGCGAAGAACCCAACACTTCGAAAGGTATGAATAAAGAAAGACAGCAGAGTGACAAGGAAGTCTTGCCATGTCCGAGGAAGGATCAGACTTAAAACAAAGGAACCACTTTGCTAAGAATATTAACCGGTAAGGTATATATCTCTTACCCTATATGTATATCAAGTGCTGTAAAACCAGAGAGAACAAGGAAAAAGGGGAGAACCTTAAGCATAGCCCTGCTTGACCCGACTAGAAGATCCATTTTTGGACTGAACGTCTTGATAGGACCTTCCTGTTGTAATTTGTGTTTGAGTGAACTTTTAATGGAACAGTTAAGAGATGAATTATTATATGAGATACAATGAATGAAGGTATTGCTCTGTACAATAAGCCTGTGACTTGCATAAGTCTTATAGGAAGGAGTCTCCTGTTTACAAAATTTGTAATTGATAAGATTGAGGGAACATATCATGTGTAATTTGATTAACCTTGTATTGCCAAAACTTGCATAACAACTGGAGTATCATTTAATCTTAACACAAACCACGGAAGTAACAGTGATTAACCAGTGCTCCTGGATTATAATTGTATGAGCATGCATATTAAGAAGTATGTGAGAGAGATTCAGTGAACTTATTGCAGTTGCGTGGGCATTTGTGCATCGACTTATTTCCTTTTTGTTATTATTATTACATGATTACCTGTATATAAATTTTAGCTGTATTAAAATGCATTATTTTAAATCAAAGTTTGTATGTTTCTGTTGTTTGAGACTGACCTACTACTTATAAACAATTCGAACCTGTGTAAGTGGGTGGGAGACATTTGACGAAGCATAAAGAGGGGAGCCGCGACTGCACACCACGTGTTCCCAAAGCTAAGTAATATTGTTGAGATAGTTATTAAAGTAAGCTTAAGTAACAGGAACTGGTCACCGGCTGGCGCAGTCAATCTAAGATAAATAAATTTGTTGGAGGCTAACTTCTGGTACGAGTAAGACATAAGTTGTAAAATACATACACTAAACAGAGTAAAAGTAACGAGATATAACAGTATGCATGGTGTTTGGAAAAAACTGCAGAAAAATATGTGTTCATATATACATTCACAAGATTCAAAAAGATATAAAGCTTACAGGAGGTTGGTGACAAGATAGTGCTGCTAGCTAAAGATTTGGAGATTATTGATAAAGATAAAGAGGTTCCTCCATAGTGCAACTGGAAGAAAAGCGGAACATCGTGCCTTTCTGTTGGAAAAGACTTGGGTTTGATTCTCGACGTGACGAGGAAGTGGGGGGTATCCTTGTATAGCCTTTTTTTCAGTTGAAGGTTAGCCTATCTCATATGGAGGTAGCAGGGTTTTTTTCTTGGAAACTGTGGTTCTTCATCCTGCATACAGACAAATCAGCCTTCAGAACACACAATTTACAGAAAAAAAAATACTGTTGTTGGTGATTATGGGTGTAGATGGCATTGGTAGTAGTTGTGTCTTAGCAGGAGAATGAAGTAGTAGTGGAGAGGGTTGAGATGTATTTAGTACAGTAGAATGAGTCCTTGGATTCCCTGGAGGTGTCACATAATAATAATAATGTAGAGCAGTTAATGGAACCATGGCTTGCAAATGAAGACCTTTAAAACTGGAAGCAGAGAAAGTTGCAGAAGGCGACGAGAGAACAAAGCAAAAGAATGTGAAGAAGCTGAAAAAGTTTACAGTGTGGGTGACTTACATGAGGTATTTGCATCTGTTAACAAGGCAGTTCAGTTGTTTTGAGGAAATGGACATCATGTTTCATGACATCAGCATTACTGTGTACAGTAATTTTATGTTATAATTTGTATATTGTTTTATTTTACTACAAACAGAGAGTAAAATCAGTTTAAAATATCACAAAACAGACCTACACATTTAGGAATATGTGATTTGCGATTTTTTGTATTTATAAGATATTGAAGCTTAAGTAATGTATAGAGTCCTTTCTTTTCCTTTCTTTTAGGGTTACACGGTGATCAGCATTCATTTTAAAAATTTTATGGAATTTACAACTGTGTTAAAAAAAACTTTTTTTTATTATCCCGACGTTTAGATCTTCACATCAAGATCATCATCTGGAGCGTACATAAATATACAGGACAAGCTGAGTTACATCATTAACTGTAAGTCAGAGAAACAATGATTTGATCACATGTTATTCTACTGGCGTGACCTCTGGTGGAAAAAAAATATATAAAATTAAAAATAAATAAAAAATAATAATGATAAAATAATATAAAAAATAAATTTTTACATCAAGCTAAATTCTATTTTTACAATGACAGGAATGAACATTCTTTTAGAAGGTTTTCTTTCAGAAACAATTGGTGTCCTATTTTTAGTATTACAATTCTTATTTTTGATTTACACTACTGGATTTTCTGCAGTCCAGTTTATAGTTGTTCTTGGTTGAGGAAGGTTGAATATATACCTTCCATATGTTTGGGATTTTTAAACCATCATTGTTGTTCAGATTGGGGTGGTTGCTGATAATCTCACAGGCTTCCCTGAATTTCGGTTCATACCATGTTCTAGTGTGATGTAGACAGCTGGTGGTTTTCCAGTCAATTCTGTGTAAGGTATTCAGGGCATGATCAGAAAGGCCAGCTTCACCATAATTATTATATTTAATGTGTCGTTTATGTTCTTTTTGTCTAATTGGAACTGTGCATCCTGTTTCTCCTATATATGGTATGTTACAAGTACAATAAATCCGGTATACTCCAGGGTGAGCTAATGGAGGGAGTGGGTCTTTGGATGAGTTGAGTAAGCTTTTTAATTTTGCAGGAGGTTTAAAGGTGGCTTTGAGGTTGTACTTTTGTAGTACTCTATTTATTTTGTCTGATATTCCTTTAATGTAGGGAATGGTTATAGTTTTACTGTAGTCTGGTTTGTCTTTGTTTTTTATTGTGGTTTTGTAGAGAATTTTGTTTATAGTGTTTTGGCTGTATCCGTTTTTTTGTAAGTTATTACTGATAATTTTAAATTCGTCTTTCGGTGCCTGTTCACTGGAACAAATTGTCTGAGCTCTGTTTTTTAGCATGTTGATGACACCTAGTTTTTGTGTTGGGTGGTGGTAGGAGTTCTTAGCCAAAGTAGGAGCTAGGAGTCACTTAGCCAAAAAATTAGCGGCAACACTCAAGGAGTTGGTAGGTCATACCCCCTCCTATACCAAAAACACACAATACTTCATAAACATCATCAAAGACATTACATTAGAAAAAGATGATTTATTAGTCTGTTTTGACATCTCTGCCCTCTTTACGAATGTCCCAATCAACGACACAATCCTTCTCCTACAGAACAAATTCCCTCCAGATATCGTGGCGCTTTTTGCGCATGTATTATGGTCGAGTTATTTTGTAAGGCAAAACGCCTTCTACTTATAAAAAGAAGGCACAGCCATGGGCTCGCCATTATCCCCCCCCCCCTATTGCTAACTTTTACACGGAACATTTTGAGCAACTTGCCCTAGATTCCTCCCCTCTAAAACCCAACGTCTGACTTAGATATGTTGACGATGTTTTCGCGATCTACCCATGGCCGCCAGACATTAGACACATTCCTTAGCCACCTAAACAAACAACACAAACGCATACAGTTCACAATTGAAATTGAAAAACACAACACACTTCTGTTTCTAGATACACTTGTCACACATCTTCCCTCAGGCAATCTTTCCTTTACTGTTTACCGAAAACCAACACATATGAGACAATATATACACACAAATTCAACCTTCCTCACCAAGAACAACTATAATATAAACAGGACTGTAGAAAATCCAGTATTGTAAATCAAAAATAAGAATTTTAATACTAAAAATAGGACACCAATTGTTTCTGAAAGAAAACCTTCTAAAAAAATGTTCATTCCTGTCATTGTAAAAATAGAATTCAGCTTGATGTAAAAAAAAATATTTTTTATTTTATTTTATTATTATTTAAAAAAAATTTTTTTTTTTAGTTTATATTTTTTTCCACTAGAGGTCACACCAGTAGAATAACATGTGATCAAATCATTGTTTCTCTGGCTTACAGTTAATGATGTAACTCAGCTTGTCCTGTATATTTATGTACACTCCAGATGATGATCTTGATGTGAAGATCGAAACGTTGGGATAATAAAAAAAGTTTTTTTAACACGGTTGTAAATTCCATAAAATTTTTAAAATGAATGTATAGAGCCCACTTTATGGCCACTCACTGTACATTTCACCAGTTTTACAACCCTATAAATTCTGTTACGACTGAAATTCTCCACATAAGCAAGACACTCCGAATGCATATCCACTTACAATAGGATACTGCTGACTGATGCTACAGCTCATGGCTAAAAATGAAACTTAACTAATATGAATGATATTTCTCATAACTGAATCAGTATAGCTTATTTTTTATTCAATAACTAAAATTTACAGCACAGAATATTTTACACATATTTGCCATTTAAAAAAAAAAATCACTATGAGACGTGTATAGATCACATCACATAAATTTCTCCAAGAGAGAAATTTATCGAGTTCATAAAAAAAACTATAGCACGTTTAACAACCTACAACCTTTAACCTCCCTATCCATCGAGATGGATGAAATGGTGAGACCAAATTGCACTTCTTATCCATGTTATTCAACAGGTGTTACAGAATCCTATCCAGATTTAGCTGGACATCTGTAGACGTCATGGCCGGTTGGGGGGTTAAAACAAAACTTTGCTCTTTGATAAAGAGCAAAGAGGCTATTTTTACGGCGGCGTAAATTAAGTTAAGGGGATAATAAATCCCTCATTATTTTAAAGCCAGATACAAAACACACAAACAGCAATTTGAATGAAACGAGGTTTTGGATGACCTACAGACATCCAAAACCTCAAATTACTGCCAAAACAATTAGTCCACCCTACCTGTCCAAATTACCCTTTGTGTGAATCCTTCTGACACCCTTGTGCTAGATGATTTTAAGTGAATCACACTGTGTGATTCCTTTTGCCAAAAATAATATGTAGATTTGTGTGATGAAATGGTCCTTGCAGGAGATTTCTTTATCCTACTAAGTATCATTTATCTGTTGACTCTACTGCACCAATTCTCAAAATCAATTTAACATCTTTGACTTCTTTTCCTTGAAGCTTGATTCCCTGCAATTCAATTATCCTTAAAGTGAAGTCATCCTCCTTGGTGACTTTAATGTCCACAACTACAACTGACTCTCTTTTTCTAATTCTAATGACCAAGCTGGAAGAGAGAGAGAGAGAAAAGGGGGGGGGGTGAAGTACTGGTTCTAAGCTATAACCTAAAGCAAACTGTACATCTACCAATCAGAATACCCAACAATCCACTCTACACTCAACACTCCAGATCTTATACACTGTTGAGGTTAACTTTCCTCTTGGTAATTCAAATAATCTCATGCAAGTCTCAACTCAATATAAACAATTTCCACCTTAGCCATTTACGCCTCAATACTTTGGCACTTGAATAACATTCAGTGGGAAGATCATCAAGACTTTTACCCCTCTTTACCACAGTCGGGCTACTGTTTCCACTGCAGACTTATTACTACGATTGTGTTATAGAAATTATAAATATCAGAACGAGTGTCTTCATTCCCCACTCAGTTCAGATATTCGTCCATTACCAAACATCAGTTTTCCATGAAGTGTGCAAAGGCGCTAAAAAATAAATAAAATAAAAAAAAGGGGGTAAGTTGCCTGAGACAACCACTAAGCTTCATTCGCAGCCTACAACAACTGAAAAACAATCATTAATAAAGCTAAGTCTGACTTTGAATGAACTAAACATAGGAAAAAACTCATCTCTTGCACAAATGGAAATTGTGCTTGTGCTTTCTGACCCCCCCCCCACATGCACAAAGACCAGGGGATTTAATTTTTGTCCATCAGTATTCCTAAGTAATTTGCTTACTTTTGATAATAAAGTGACAATATAGTTAGATAACAGAAAAGGCTACTCTGTGATACTGCTAGACTTTGCAAAGGCATCTAACAGGATTCCACATACACCTGTTGCATAAATTCAGCAAATGAAAATGGATATGAATCTGGTGATTTGGATTAGAGGATGGCTGATGGACAGATAACAAAGACTGGTTTATGAAGGAATTGATTCCACGAGAAGACAAATGCCCAGTGGTGTGCCACACAGTTCAGTACTTGGTTCTCTGTTTAATTTGTAAATCAATGATACAGGAAATGATCTGATGAGAAACATTCAATTGTAAGTTATTGTACTCCCTAAGGACTACTTTACATGGATCCGGACACCCAGATTCTGTATGAATGAAGTTATTAAATTGGTTTTATAGGAATGACATTGAAGACTTTTTTCAGAACATGACAGGAAGGGAGAGAAGAAATGGGTACCCATGGAAATTATGTAAGAGTATAGTTAACAAGGTGTTAGGATTAGATTTTTTTGCTTGGAAGGTGGTGAATGGGTTAGGTTAGGTTAGTGCTCTGTCAGCGAATGAGTTAAAGAGAAGTGCGATGGGTATATTGTGTGCATGGTAGTTCTCCCATGATGAGTCTTCCGACTCCATGGAAATATCTCTATAATAATAATAATCTCTCACTCAGATGTCACCACTGTAGCATCATTTACAGATAAAACTAATCTCTTGGAATCATTCTTTTCAGATAACTTCTGCATGGATGATGAAGACAAATTACCTACATGTGGAACTGGAACGGCACACTATATATGTCTCCACAAGGAAAACAGAATCTTGCACAGGCTGGATACGAGAAATGTTTCCAATTTCGATATTATTACATCAGTTGAGCTCAAGAGATGTATACTCTTAAATTAACACCTGTTCTTCATCATCTCTACACTATACTGCAATCAGATAGCATCTACCCCACAGCACAGAAGTAAGCCCATATTCAGCTGATTCAAAAAAAAAAAAAAGTAGATAAGTGTCTACCATTAAGTGTTAAACCCAATATTGAAGGTCATCAGCAGTCATCTTCCTTAACACCTAGAGTGGACAAAACAGTAACCACCGATATGAATTGTGAGAGTTTGGAAGCGCAACCTTAGGAAAACTATACATTGTAGTTTGGGGGGGGGGGGGATATGCAATCAAGCATGTGTACCTCCCCAGGAATGAATGAGTGAAAGAGCAGGAATGACTATGAACACCTGGGTGCAATATCCCAGGTTTTGAATCTGAATGGGCTGGCATCTAAATATGACATTATAAAAGGTAACTGTGGCTCAAGGGGATATTGAAGTGCACATTAATACCCGAAGTATCAAAAATAAAGAAGAGGAGTTTTTGGCATTAGTCAGCCTGACTTGATCAAAAATTATCAGCATCTGCAAGATCTTGTTGATAGCGAATGATGTAGTTACATATAATAAGAATATAAGGGACATTGTATTTTCAGAGAAGATAGAAGAAGATCAGGAGGAGAAGGAGTATTATTAAATAGCAAAAGAACTACAACCAAGAAACATTGAAGTTCAGAAGGATTGTAAATTGAGAGAGATTGTTCATTCGAGGCTGTCTAGTGTGAGATAGAGGCAAACAGGAAAAAATATATTGCTGGTAGCTGCTGTAGACTAGGAGGTCCATACGAAGATTTAGATGCCATGCATCAGAAGATTAGCACAATGCTTGCAGGCCAAGCAATTATCATGGGAGACTTTAATTATGAGAATATAGATTGAAAGGAGGAAATTGCACGTGGCAAGATGGAAATGGAATTTATAAAGTGACTAAGGGAAAATTACCTAAAACAGCATGTTGATGGAAGGGACCAGGGATTTAAGAGTGTTAAATCTGGTAATGGCATCGGATCCATCTATTTATAACTCCAGTAGCAACTCTATTCCTGATTGAGGAACGTGACTGTACAGTTCTGTTCTGGAAGGTTGCTCAAATGCGGAATTCTTAGTCAAGAAAATGTTTATGTGGAACTAAAAAATTAGCAATTATGACAATCTCAGATGACATCTTGGAGCAGTGCCATGGCATAAGAAGTGACAAGGAATGAACATCTGTAGTGCATGAGAAGTGGTCAGGGATTGTTTGAGAGGCAGTATTGCACTGCAAACCCAGGGTCAGGAGGATAAACCAAGTAGAGATTAAGTGGATGGGTGACAATATAAAGAAGGAGCTGCAAAAAAAGAAAACACTGAGGAAGGAATATATCATCAAAAAGATGGTCATCATGCTCAAGAGCAATACAAAGGGCAGGCAAGAAGTGCACCTAGTATAATAAAGAAGGCTAAATCACATTTTGGGAGAAAATCAGCTAAGAGAATGAGCTCAACTTGCTACTTAGTGGAAAAGAGTTTTTCCACTAAGTAGCAAGTAAGAGAAAGAATGATAATAGAAAGAAATCTTTACTCAGTGCTGATGGTAGGAAAGTGACAGAAGCAGAAGAAATAACTCACTCACCAAGTGATCAATTTGCAAGGTTATATCATCCACGTGGCAAATTTGCAGTTACTGAGGTGACAGAGATTGTTGTGAGCATTGAGATAGATGAACTGGAAGTGCACAGTACACTGAAAAATTTCAATGTGAATACAGAAATGGGTCTGAACAGTACGAGGGTGGTCTGAAAGGTTCTTGGCCATGACCATAGATGGCAACACTATCGGCAATTTGTTTTTTTTTCCCCAAGTTGGTACATCTGTTATAAGCATCTATGTGAAATTGCAAGTCATTCTATCAAGTAGCTTTTTGCAAAAGATTTGTCTGTATCCCTTGAAATGGATAAAAATTGAGTATCGTGCAGTTATAAAATTATTTTTAAAAGAAGGTTTAATGACAAAAGAAATTCATTTGAAGTTCATAAAAATTTATGGGCACTCTTCTCCTTCGTTTTCGACAATTAAGAAATTGGCTGCCGAGTTTAAATGTGGCTGTACCAGCCTTGAAGATGATCCATGTTAAGTAAGTCCAAAAAAATGTAACAACACCAGAAATCATTGATCAAGTGCACGATATGGTATTGGATGACAGGCGACTCAAAGTGCATGAAATTACTAAGCCTATAGGCATTTCAAAAGGACGTGCAGGATATATTTTGCAAGAAGAATTGCAAATGAAAAAGCTTTCAGCAATGGGTGCTGCGCTTGCTCACACACAGATCAAAAATGCACTTGCATTTTTGATCTGTGCGTAAAATCTCTGAAACAGTGCTTGGAGCATTTTAACAAGAATAAAACTGATTTTGTGCATCGATTTATTACTATGGATGAGACTTGGATTCACCATTACACACCAGAATCCAAACAGCAATCAAGACGGTGGACAGAAGCTGGTTTTTCAGCGGCAAAGAAGACAAAGTCAGTTCCAACAGCAGGGAAGGTCATAGCATCAGTGTTTTAGGATGCTAAAGGCATTTTGTTTATTAATTATCTTGAAAAGGGTAAAACAATAATCGTGGAGTATTATACCGATCTTTTAACTAGACTGGACGAAAAAATTCATGTGAAAAGACTTGGTTTGGAGAAGAAAAAGATTCATCTTTCATCAGATCAATGCACCTGCCCACAGAGGTGATTTGGTAATGGAAAAATTAAGGGATCTGCACTATGAATTGTTGGAACATAAATCCTATTTCCCAGATTTGGCTTCCTCTGACTTCTATCTCTTCTCAAAACTAAAACTCTTCCTCGCTGGTCAGTGTTTTTCTTTGAATCAAGAGGTGATTGCAGATCTTAATGAGAACCACTACATGGATGGGATAATGGCACTGGAATAAATGTATTAGTCTTATGGGAGGTTATGTTGAAAAATAAAAATAATTTTGAAATTATAAATTCATCTTTTCATTGTTAGGCCAAGAACTTTTCAGACCACCCTCGTATGTCAGTTTGTTTGCTATGAGAATGCGCAATAGAACTGGCAGTGCCTCTGACGAAGTTGTTTAATCTAAGTCTCAGCTCTGGCAAGGTTCCAAAGGAGCGGAAAGAGGGTAAGATAGTTTCATTACATAAAGGTGGCTGCAAACAAAATCACACACCAATTAGTATCTCTGGTGGTGGTTAAAATATCGGAAAAGTTGGTTAAAGGCAAAATCCAAAATTGAGCAGATAGGGATAAGAAACTCTATAGTGGCAGCATAGCTTTGTAGAGTGTAGGTTCTGTTTAATGACAGTATACAATTGCATAAAGAAAATAGCTATTATCATGATACTGCTGGACTTTGCAAAAGCATTTGACAGAATATCATATGGTAAACTATTACAAATAGTTGGCACAAATAGGAATGGTGAGGTTGCTGATATGGATGAAGGGTGGCTGAGAGACAGACAGGCATGTCTCTCAGCACAATGTCTGTCTGTCTGTCTGTCTATTGGTAGTGGAATCAAGGTAAATGATGTTGAATAATGGAGTGCCCCAGGGATCTGTACTAGGGCCACTACACTTAAATTTGTATATTGTTTGCTGATGATGCAAAACTGAGGAGGGTAATAGTTGATAAAGGTGATGAGATCTCCTGCAGGATGACTTAAATAAATTGGCAGTGTGGGCAAAGGATAATGGTTATCAATTTACTATTGCAAAATGTAAGGTAATGCACATTGAGATGAAAAGATCACATTTTATATTTGATCACAATATATTTTGCCAACTTTTCCAATGATCACATTATATTGGAAAAGTTGGCAAAATAGCTCAAAGGATGGCACGTGGGTTTCTTGGAGATACGGAGGTGGTGGAGAGTATTCAGAGACAAGTAACCAAGCTGGTGACCATCTGTAAAATTCTCCCTATGAGGAAAGACTGAAGATCTGTAGGTTGCAGGGGGACGTGATAGCAACTTAAGTTACTAAAGGGACTCTATATGACTGACAGAAAAGAAATTTTTCAATACATGAGGGAGGAGAACAAGGGGTCATTGTGTAAGAGTGTGGTTTGTAAAGTTGTGAGGGCTGGGTTCTTTGTTTCGAGAGTTGTGAATAAGTAGAATGGATTTCTGGAGGTGACTGTGAGTACTCAAACTGTGAATAAGCTTAAGGAGGGATACGATAAGTTTTGTATGAATAATGATTAGTGTGGTCCTCCAGCAATGAGTCTTTTGACTGCATAGATACTTGTATAATAATAATATACATGAACAACATTCTCTCCCTGACCTGAAACCTTATTGATAGTTGTGCTGATAACATCAATCTCCATTCTTCATACTCATATGACAAGCCTTTCAGTGCAGAAACATCAGGTTTTTCAAGATCGTTTTGATCGTCTAGAGCAGTGGTTCTCAAACTGGGTGCCACAAGTATGCCACATCAGGTTTTTCAAGATCGTTTTGATCGTCTAGAGCAGTGGTTCTCAAACTGGGTGCCACAAGGGTGGCATGAAATTTTGAATCGTTTATTTGAAAAAAAGCAAAATATTCAATTGCCACAAACAACTAAATCAAAAACAAAAAAATTACATATTTTGATTTTAATGGATGAAGCGTATATAAAAATTATCATTTTTTGTATCACTCTTATATTATATCCTGGGATTTCATTAGATCACCATGTATCGTAGTAACTAGATATGTGACGGAACATAAATACTGGGGAAAATGAACTAATGAATGGTTAGTTATCCTGCTGTCTGTTTTAGTATTTCTCTGTTCAGTGTGACAAGTATTATACATGAGCATTTCCCCTAAACAAAAATGATGAGTCTTTTGTCATCGGTGAGAATAAACAAAGTACGATATTAAAGTCATTAAATTTAGTGAGTAGAGGTTTTTCTTATTGTCATATATTCCAACTATGACGAGAGACATTGTAAACAAATGTTTTTCCTTTTTCCATCTGGAAAAAAAATTATTTACTTAAAATAAATTTTAAAATAAAATATTAAAGTTACATATGCCCTTCAAAATCATGAATAATTTTTTCCTTAAAAAAAGAAGTGAAATCAAGAAATGTCTACTTGTAGCAAAGCTAACGAATCAATTTGCACTAATAAATTATCAAAAACTGATATTTGAATTAATGAAGATTTGACTATTTTTAACGTTCAGCAACAAAAAAGCACTAATGAAACAACAGAAACAGAAAGATAATAATAATAATTTTCAACAGAAACAGAAAGAATAAGCTCATGTAAAAAGGGAACAATGAAAAAGAATGTAAAAACTCGTTTATATCAAGAGAGCTATCTAAAAATGGGATTTATGTGGTGTGGTGATAAATTAATTCCCAGACCTAAGTGTATTTTGTGTGGTTTGGTTCTATCAAATGAGGCTATGGTTCCTAGCATATTATTGTGACATTTCTCCACCAAACATGATAACTTGTCGAATAAAAATCCTGAATATTTCAAAGAGTTAATAAGATTACAAGAAAAACAAAGTAAAAGTTTTGCAAGAAAGTTTACAATTTCCGACCGAGTTCAAGAAGCGAGTTATTTAGTTGCTGAAATAACTGCGAAGGAAATGAAGCCTCATACTATCGGCGAAACCTTGATTCATCTGGCCTGTTCAGCAATTGTGAGAACAATTTTTGGTACTGAGGCAGAAAAAGAAATAAAGAAGGTTCCATTATCAAATGATACGAGTAGACATATTAATGATCTGTCAGTCGATATTGAAAAGTCAGTTATAATCAAAATAATCGAATAATCAAATAATAGAAAATAATAATAGGGGTGCAGTGAAATTTATTTATTGATTTTAGTGTGCCACCAGACAAAAAAGTTTGAGAGCCACTGGTCAAGAGGCATTACCCTAAGCACTGATCCCTATAGCATCCTTCAATGGAGTGATGAAAATCAAATCATCTTTAATGCTTTTAGACTTATTCACTTTTTTTATTTTTTCTTGCAAAAATCCCCCCTAAGTTCTTCTCCCCTAGCTTTGATAATGCTCGAATTTAATAATTAAGACCAGTTCTCTCATCTCAATCTGATAATTATCAGATTGAGATGCCTAGCAGCAATTATAATTGCTGCTAGGCCTCCTGGCATTACACACACACACACAATTTCTGTAGCAGCATAGTTAGCTTTCAAAAGACCTGGCATCCTTTCTTTGCAAAGATGTTACTCTTCACCAGACAGGCTTTCTAACCCATAAAAATACCAAATCCACCTGACCTTTTAACATTGATCTCAACTTTAGGATGGTGTACCAAAAAACCTAAACCTGCAATAAGCCAGCAAATCTGCTACTTTCATTCATTATTCATTCCACATGTCTGTTTTCTGGAACAACCTTCCCATGATATCTTTATTCTCTGAAGACTACAACCTTCAACACTTCAAAGAAATTATCAACAGGTTACTTTTCTCTTGACCTATGCTCAAATCACTGATTTGCTATAAGGTTTGTAACTTCTCGTGCGAGAGTAATAAATAAAATTGTGTCCTAAAAGAGGATAAATTATTTACAATATTTATTAATAAACATGTCCCCCCCCCCCTCTCCACTCATCCACCATTTTTCATGTATAGAATTCAAGTGTAAAAGAATATAAGTTCTGGTATAAAAATTCATGGAGTGATTTCTTAATAAAGAAAAAAGGTCAAAGAGGCTTAAACTTGGTATTTAATTTCATTAAAGAAAGAATATCAAATATACATCATTATTTTCTATCTAGTAATAACGAAATGCATGCATCTGTAATTTTAAAAGTTTCTGAAGCGAATATTCTTTGCCCACATCGCATGCATTCTGTTGGATATAATTTTTTCTTTTCTCTTGAAAAAAAAGACCATGGTTTTTCATCCAGTAAGACTGTGTCTGTCTTACAGGTCCATGGAGCCCAAACACTCATCACGAGAATCTCAAAGTAACCATTATTCACACAATATCCATCATACTCCCTCTGAATTCATTTCATGACAAAGAATTCATGATCAACTGTGGCAACCATTCCACTCATTCTTTACTCTCTGTGTCCATGTTGATCACATTCTTACACAATTTTCAGGGGTGACCACTTATTCTCTCCCTTCTTGTTGTGTATTAAGAAAAAATTCCTTTTCATCAATCCTATAAAATCCCTTGGGAAACTTATGTTTCTGTTATCTCCCCAATTTCCCACCTATCAACTAAACTTTGAAATCCACACCTCCAGTTTATCCTCATACAGACTGCAGAGAAGTGACCAGCCACTATTTTGGTCACTTGTCCCTGGATCTAATCCTCTCCAACACTTCCATATCTCCAAGTAAGTGATTAAATCTGTACCCAATCGTACATATGTGATAATACCAAAGCCTTAGCAAATGGGATAACTTTCTTATTGTCAGTGCGTTCAACAGCCAATGATCCTTTAAGCTATTTTGCTCACTTTTGCAATATGAACTCTGCACTTTCAAATCTCCATTCACAATCAGTTCCAAATCACTTGACTCAACAATATCCTGGAGTCCAGTTCCATCAATGTAATATACAGGTTTTGATAACAAAGTGTGCACAACATTACACTTTACAACATTAAACTAAAAACCATTATCATTTATCACACTGCCATTCTGTTTAAATCATCTTGCAGGATGGTATATCACCTTCATTAATTACTGCCATCCCCAGTTTTTCATAAAGCAGGGCAAGAAAACAGCCCTGTGTCAATCATGTCTTCTCCTGAATTCTAATCCAACAACTTTTTGATAATATCTATCCATCAGTCATTATCTTATCCATATCACTGGCTTCATCATATCCATTTATAACTCAACTGTCACTTTATTATAAAAAAGTAGAATATTAAGGCAGTACCTAAACCCTTCAGGAAACCATTTTGCTCCTTGAAGTGTAGTGCTTTGCTATCCAAGAATTCTAAATTCTACCTCTGAATTTAGAATTCTTGGATAGCAACATCACCAATACCTTAACGACTCCTCCTGAGATAATGTTCTATAATTTTTCATCTCTGTGATGGAGACACCTTTATATAATTGAAATATTTTACTCTCTTTCACCTGAACCCTATCAGAACTTGGATATAAATTAAACAGCCTAGTCAGAAGCACTGCCAATTCTGTTAACCATTCCTGCAACACATGAGCTGATATCCCATCCAACCCCTTGACAGTATACACATTAAGAGTTTGTAATATCCTAAACAGTTGCAGTTTATTTACCTCTATTCTCACATTGGTGTCTGTCACAACCGTTACTGCAATATTTCCACTTGGATGTGATGAAGTGAAGTGATCACTCAATAACTCAACTATTTCTTTTACTTCAGTAACCTTCTTACCATCATTCATTAAAGTTATCTTTCTATAATCAATCTTCCTTTTACTCATCACACGATAAAAGAACTGTAGAGATTCACTTTTCCTGCTTGGTTACATTCCTCTCAATCTGATTTTGACTTCCTCACTAAGCTGGCTGAAAAGTGAAGACAATCCCACTGTCATTAGAGATTCGAAGGCAGTCATTGGAAAAGGAAAAGTTGGTAAAGAGACGAGAAAATACAGCATTGAATGCTAAAATGAAAAGAGGAGATAGGCCTCTAGAGTTCTGCAACCAATTTAAACTGATAATTACCAACACCTAGTTTGAGGTACCAAAAAGAAGAAGGTATAGTTGAAAAATGCCAAGAGATGTAGAAAGGTATGAAACAGATTATATTATTATAAGAAAAGGTTCAAAAATCAAGTAAAATCATGCAAGTTACCCTGGAGCTGATGCAGATAGTGACCATGATTTTGTTTTTATTGAAATGCAATTTGAAATTCAAAAAGCTGTTAGAACCAAGGAAAAGGAACAAATGGAATACAGATAACCTGAAAATAAAGGGAAACCACAGAATCTATAAAGAGAAGACCAATGAAAGCATTAAAATCAGAAGCAGAAAGAAAAAACACAAAATCAAAGTGCACTCGTTCTAAGGACATAATCAAGGCAGCCAGTGGCTGCACAAGATTAAAGACCAGGTCAATAAAAAAGCCATAAATCACTCAAGACATTCAAAACTTAGTAGATGAAAGAAGAAAATGCAAAACAACCTTTCCAAATGAAGAAAGTAAAGAAAAGCACAAACTAAAGAATATGGGGGAAAAAAAAGTAAAGATGTAAAAGAACAATGGTGTGTTGAGAAGTGCAAGAAATAGAAGATTTAACCAAGACTAGGAGAATCGATAAGGCACATAACATTATGAAAGGAATGACCTAACAAAACAAAAAGCACAATTAGCAAAAACAAACATGGGAGCATTCTTATAGATAAGGAACAAATTTCTGAATGATGGAAGGAATATTTGGAAAAAATTTATAATGGAAAAGATCTAAACAATGAGACCACAGAAAATGAAGCGAGACAAGGCTTGATGCTGAAGAAATTGACACAACCATATTACAAGATGAATAATTTTAATAAATATTAATGACCTGCCTTCTAGCAAGGCAACATTTGTTGATAACATTTCCTCAGAATTAATAAAATATTCAGGAAATATAACTAAGTGATGCCTATTGAAGATCATAAGGGATATATAATTTTTATTATTTTGGTAAACTCTGTGGAATCAACAGACTCATCGTGGGAGTCTGTTGCATTCCACTCACTAACGACTCTTCGTGTAAAAAATCTACTCCTTGCATCCTTCTTCACCACATCTTTATACAACTTCCAGGGATGGCCTCTCATTCTTCCCATCTTAACATCCATTCTTTTTATAATTCCTTTTCTATTAATCTGGTAGAATCCTTTAACTAACTTGAAGGTCTCTATCATATCTCCTCTTTTCCTCCTATCCACCAACCCCTGTAATTCATATTCCCTCCAACGCTCTTCATTCCAACAGTCCTGATATCACTTTGGTCATTTGGCTTTAGATCATTGCTAGTGTTCCCAAATCACAATGAAAACAAGGTAATCAAATCTGAACACTAGTCCATATGTGGTATGACCAATGCCATATATAGAAGCATCACCACCTCCTTATTCCCTATACCAATGTACTTTTTATTGTAGCAGCAATATTATTATTATTGTTATTATTCGTGACACCTCCAAGGAGTCTGAAGACTCATTGCGGGAGGACACCCACTGTACAACTCCCCGTCTCCACTACTATACCGAACTTCTACTACCAAGCATCTACCACCCACAACTACCACCACAGCTAGAATTTTTTGTCTGTAAATTGCATGTGTTCTGAAAGGTCGATTTGTCTGTATGTGGGATGAAAAATCCAAGTTTCCGGGAGAAAAAACCCTGCTACCTCTGTATGAGAATGGCTAACTCACCTTCAATTGAAAAAGACCATATAAAGATTTCTCCCGTCATGACGGGAATCGAATTTAGGCCTTTTCTAATTGAAGGCGCAATGTACCATCGCTCTTCCAATTGTGCTACGGAGGCACTGTAAGTGAAGTCTATATGAAGTGAAGTCTTTGCAACACCTGCAATGTGCCTTGGAAACTTCAGTCCACTGTCTACTATCACTCAAAGATCCCAAATCCCATCCACATCCTGAAGTACAGCTCCATCAACACATAGCCTTATATCTCTGTATCCCAAAGTGTAATGCCTTGCATTTATTAATGTTAAAACTGCAACCCCACTCATTTGTACAAGCTAAAATTCTATTCAAATCTGCCTGTAGAGAATTAACATTAGCACTACAACTGATAATTCATCCTAACTTTGCATCATCGGCAAATATTTGAAGATCCCTAGGACAGGATGTTATGATCCACTGATACTGCTAACTCAAAAAGACTAAGCTGGCTATCCTTCTTTCTTTTTTTGAAGCCCCTGCTTAATGATGCTCCTGTCCTGTCAGGTGTCTTCTCCTCCAGGAGATTGACTACCATGTGTCTCCACCATGTCCTATTCTGCACCTCTCTGCTGCATTCCTCGTATGAGAGATAGGTCCAGTCTTCTATATTTTTCATCAACTCCAGTCTTTGTCTTCCTCTTTCCCTCAATAGTTCCTTCGAGAAGTGTCCTCTGTAGGCAGTTATGTCTCAGAATATGTCCAAAATAGCTGACTTTTCTCTTTTTGATTTATTTCATCAGGCTCCTGTTTACACCTACCATCTCTAGTAACTCTTCATTTGTCTTTTGGTCTTTCCATGATATCTTCATAATTCTTCGCAGCATCCACATTTCAAAGGCCTCCAGTTTTTTCACACTCAGATTGGAGAGTGTCCATGTCTCTACTCCATATAATAATGTAGACCATATGTAGCATTTGGGGATTCTTAGTCTTGTTTTCAGATTTAATTCTCTAGATGTTAGTAGATATTTCATACTGCTGAAAGTTGCCCTTGCAATTTCAATCCTTTTTCTAATTTCATCTTCTGTCCTGCCACTGTCTGTGATCAAGTGTCCAAGGTATATGTATGTTTGCACCTGTTCTAATTTATTTTCTTTTATATCGATGCATATTTTTGGTATTTCCTTTTCTCTTGAAATTATCATGATTTTTGCCTTTTTAAAGTTGAAACTGAGGCCATACTGTTCGCTGTACTTGAGGGTTTCAACTATAAGAGTTTTGAAGTCATATTTGTTTTCATCTAGAAGAACCGTGCCATCTGCATATCTTAGGTTATTAATATTTCTGCCCCTTATAGTGATTCCTTTGAGGTTACTAATTTTATTAAATATTTCTTCTGTGTACAGGTTAAAGAGAATCGGAGAAAAGACACAGCCTTGTCTCACACCTTTCTGAACTGGGAATTCTTCTGAGGTCTCTCTATTTATTCTCAAAGATGCAGTCTGTTCCCAGTAAAGATTAGTTAACAGCTTAATGTCTTTTCCATCCATGCCTATTTTTGAAAGGATTTCAATTAATTGTTCATGTTGGACATTGTTGAATACCTTTTTGTAATCTATGAAGCAGAGGTACACATCTTTTGTTTTTCTAGATATCTTTCTATGGTGGTTCTGATTTTGAAAATACCTTCTCTTGTACCTACATTTTCCTTGAAGTCACTTTGTGTATCATTTATTTCTATGTTTATTTTTCTTTTATTTCTTTCAAGAATAACGTATGAGGACTTTTGATACTTGACTGATGAGGCTGATTGTCCTGAACTCTTCACATCTTGTAGCTTTTGTTTTTTTTGGGAATTGGAACAAAAATTGAGTGATTAGTGATTAATATCTTTGGGTAGAAATCCAGTCTCGTATATTTTATTGCATAATTTTGTTAGAAATTTCGGTTCTCCTTCATCGAGAGCCCTCAACCATTCTATCAAGATGTTATCTATTCCTGCAGCTTTATGTGGTTTTAGTTTTCTGATGGCATTTTCAACTTCACAGAGTAAAATGGATGGTCCTTCTAAAGCAGTGTTGTTGAGGAATAGCATTTCTTTGTGTATTCAATCCATCTTTCCACAATTTCTTTTTTATCCATTAGAATATGGTCTCTTGAGTCTCTAATTAGACTTGCATGATTTGCTGTATTTGTCCTACTTGTCATTTCTCTGATCTTTTCATACATTTCTCTACTTCTGTGTTTTCTATCAAGGTTTTCTATATCTATATATTTATTCATAATGTATTCATACATCTATACATAATGATGCTACTCATTCATTTAACTCTCACAGCATTTATCCTCCTAATCCTAGGTATTTCACTTCATGCTACTTTCTTCCAACATCCCTAGACCATCATCTGTCAATAACTAGCTCTGTAATTCCATACATACCCCTCCCCCCCCCCACACACATTTCTAAACTGAAAATTGTATGTGCTTGGACACCTTTCAGATCAATACTGTCTGATCACTGTTTCCATTTGAAGGAAAGGTAGCTAGCTACCTTGACAGACAAAATAGATGACAAGCTAGAGAAGATGAAACAAGGCTTGATGTGGAAGAAATTGACCCAGCCATATTAAAAGAAGAATTTGAATGGGTGCCAAATGGACTGTCTGATAACAATGTAATTATCTGTTAGTGCATAAATACTGCTTACTTTCCCATACATCCTTATAGTAAAAGTCCCTCAATAATTACTTAATGATATATTATCAGTAATCCATGAGATATGCAATCAATCTATATCTCTCTCTCTCTGATACTATTATTATTTATGTGGTATTTATGCTCTGATGCACTTTTGAGAATAGCAGCCAACATATAATCCTATTGATATGTAGATCAACAGAGCAACATGTATAATTAGTTGGTAGCTGCAATTCTCAACAGTGCATCAGAGCATAAATAACACCAGAGGAAAATAAATAATTTATTGATCTTATTGATATGGTAGACATATTACTATTATTATTAAGAGAGACCTCCATGGAGTCAGGGACTCATTGAGGGAGGCCACATACTGCTACAAGCACAAACTATCATACTTATTATTGAATTCATTCACACTGCCTGCACATCCAATGGTAATCCATTCCAATCTCGTATCACCCTATGAGAGAAAAATCTAGCTCTCACCCCCTTCTTAATGGCATTCATTCTCAGTTTCAAAGGATGCTCTCTTGTCCTTTCCCACCCTCCATAAATTGAAAAATTCCATCAATTGAAATCCTGTATGACCCTTTCAGAAGTTTGTAAGTCTCAATCATATCACCCCTCTTTCTCCTGTTTGCTAGTGTCTGCAGTCTAAAAACTATCAAATTGCCTTCATAATCAGTATTTCACAATCCTGATATTATTTTTTAACACTCTCCATTGCACTCTCTCTCTCTCTCTCTCTCCACGGTAACAGAATCACAACAGAAACTAGGACAGCAGACCTTCGCACAATAGTCTGAAGTTTTATCAAGGCCTTGTAAAGAGGCAAAATTATATCCTTATCTTTACAAGAGAACGTACATTCAGCATTGCAATTATCTTTTGAGTTGTATTGCAATCTTTGCTATATGGCCCCTGAACTTCGACTTCCTATCTACTAACAGTGAAAGATCCTTAACCTTATCAGTTTCTTCTAGCATAATTCCACTAATGTAATACGACACTGGATGTCTAATCACGGCAAAGTAAATGACTTTAGATTTACTGACATCCATTTTCCAATGCCCACAATTCCAGCCTATTCAAATGATTCTGCAAGCATTGCATATCAGCAGTATTCCTGATTACCCTACCTATCTTTGTGTGATCAGCAAATAGCTGTATGTTGCTTGTCAAATCCTTTCCAATATCATTAATGTGCAGATTGAGTAATAGTGGACCAAACACTGATCCTTGTGGTACACCACTGGTTACCTTAAATCTTGCAGACTTGCATCCCTCATATACCACTTTCTGTTATCTGTCAGTCAGCCATCCTCTTATTCATGCTAATATTCTATAATACAAACCCATATTCTCCAACTTATGCAACAGTCTACCATGCTTTATTCTGTCATAAGCCTTAGCAAAATCCTAAAGTATCATGGTGTATCAATTTCCCATGTCTAGTTTAATAGTAACATTGTTATAGAATGTGAGCAAATTGCTAAAATATGACCTCCCCTTAGTAAACCCATTTCTGAAGAGCCCTAACCAATTTTTCCAAAATCTTCACCACCATTCCTGAGTTACTAATTTGTTGATAGTTGGATACATTGGTCTTTGCACCACCCTTGTGCAATGGAATTACCATATATTCTTCCCAATTCCTGCAGAATCTTCCCTGTTCTGAGACTATTATTCAACAGACTGGTCAAAGAGGAATAGCAAGTTCAGTTGAACACTCTTTTCACACAAATGCTAATATCCCATCAGTCCCTATTTATGTTAAAGATACCAAGAAATTTTATACTTGGTTTTAATCCTTTCCCTAAGTAAGTAGAACAAAGTTTTGCACGTGAAATATATTCACATCTGAGCTATTTGTATACAGAGGCGGCTAATGACTTCATATCATTTGCCTTAGTATGTATCCCATAATGCAAAGCACCCCACAACCCCACTTTCAGGCATGTATAATGCAATGCATAATGACAAGGGTCACTACCCAGACCAGTTTTAGTTTCGACCTTTATTGAGGTCTCATCAATGGGAGCCAGATCTGGGAGAGATACCAAGGTTGAAGGAATGCAGAAGTCATATATATCTCATATATAAATAGACAAAAGGTGCTTGACCTTATTAATAAAAATCTCTGGATGAGAGAAAGATGTAGAAAGTTTCTTACCTTGGGTGTATTGTACGTAAAAGATACCAAGAAATTTTATAATTGGTTTTAATCCTTTTCCCAAGTAAGCAAAACAAAGTTTTGTGCGTGAAAAATATTCACTTCTTAGCTACTTGTATATAGAGGCTAATGACTTCATATCACTTGCCTTAGTATGTATCCTATAATGCAAAACACAGCCCCTTTTGGGTGTGTATAATGCAAAGTTGGTGTCATAATTTCCTGCTTTGAAGTTCAGCATGTAACCTTTTCTGAATGGAAAATTCATAAACTCAGTCACTTCCCAAGTGAGTACCGCATGATCAATGTCATCAACTGTAGGCAGAATAGTTACATCTTTAACTGAAATGCCCTCTGACACTATACATCAAATCTAACATTCTTTGACCTTGAGTTCTTTCTGTCACATGCTGCTTGAGGAAGTTGTCCCACAATAGCTCAATAAATTCATTTTCATTCTTCCCATAAGATCCTACTGCTACCCAATCAACATTTGGATAAATAAAGTCTCCCATTTTGATTACTCTTTTAGTGCTCTTCTTTTCTATTTGGTGATGCATTTCTTCATCACTGGCAACCAATCCAGCAGGTCTGTAACAACACTCCACTATGTAATTGATCTTGCTACATTTCACCTCACACAAGATGGCTTCAAACTCACTGCCATGAAATACTGTTAGTAGTTGTACTACAATCACAGGTCTCAACTCTAACTGCATTCAAGTTATCCGATATCATTAGCAGCATGCCTCCTCCTCTCCTTTCTATCCTTCCTAAAAATACGGTACCCTTTAGACTCAATATGAGTTAGCATGTCTGATAGGTTGGTCTTACTAATGCCTACAATCTGAGATGCCAACATATTGACCAAGGCAACAAACTCTAATAGGAGGTAGAGACAATTCAAATTTTAATTGAAAAAGAACTATGTCCTAACACGGTGTCCCTCCCGTGACCAGATACTGAGTTAATTCAGAATGGTCTGGCAAAATGCAGTTTTAGAATAATGGTCTTTTTATGTTCTTCAACAGACCCCAAATGTCCTAGAGCAGAGGTAATGCAGTGCCCACAGGTGCCATGGCACCCGCAGTGAATTTTTAGTGTGCCCTCAGAGAAATTATTGTAAACTGCTTCTGAGCTCGCAGCGGTAATTTTGCAGCATAGATCGCAGTATATCTTAGATACAATCATTACTAGTATGTGCTAAAATGCAAGAAAACATAAAAAAATAACACTGCAAATATAATACACACTGTACAAATGTGTGTTATATTTGATGGTACAAATTAAGTGAATATTGAATCCAAATTATTTCATAGCTGAATATAGAAACTACAAGAGTTTCGTGCCAAATATATAGAAACTAAACGTTTTGGTGGATGCAAGCCTAAGTAGTGCCTTATGGGCAACTCGTAGTAAAGGTGGAGCAAGCTCCAGACCTCTTTGCTTAGTATTTTCCATAAATGTAAAGCACGTCTTGCAGATGTCAGCAACCTTTTTAATATGAAGAGCGCAATATAAAATTTGAAAATTACGGAGGGCTCATGACATTTTCTCTCATTTCAGACTTAGAAATTCTATGATTAGTTGTTTTTAAGAAAAATGAGATTTCAAATTTTAACATCATTTTATTTACCTCGCTTTTACAACATATTTTTGTCATATATGAATGAATATAAAATACCATAAAAAATAAAAATAAATGAATGCAAAAAATATAAACTCAATAGGATTTAATGAGAAACCTCACCTTGTACATCATATGCAAATTTTTTATAATCAAGCATATAATTTGAAGTACCTGCTCTTAAACAATTATCCAAATGTGAGTCTGTTTGAGATCGATATATTGATTTCGAATATGCCATATTTGAAAACAGGGTCTTGCAATTGTATGTAGTTGCACAACATGAAAACATTTTTAGTGAGCATTTTCTCAGAATAGGAAAAGTATTTCTATCTACTAACTTCCAGAACATTTTGTCATCATGATGAGCTTTTAAAATTATGTTGTTTTGTAAATTAATTATTTCCATTTCCAATTTTCTGTATTAATTAATTCGATGTAATTGGAAATTTTAACATCTCCAGTAACGTTAAACGGATTTAGGAAAAATCTAACAACAGGTTCTATAGTCACAAAATCTTGAAAGCAGGAAGAAACTCTTCTAATGGTGTGCTGCTGATTTTTATATACGATGCAGTGCTAAATGCTTCATTATTCAAATAATGAAACATTTAGCACTCCAAATGTAAAACATATTAATGAAACTTTCATTAATATGTTTTACATTTGGAAAATGTGACAACAAATTTTTCATCAGATGGGATTTCAAAAGTTCTAACTTACCCTTGAAAGCATTGACTGCATTAATCATATCAGCAATATGGGAATTCTTCCCTTGTAATTGTAGATTAAAATCGTTAAACTTTGCCATTATGTTTGTTAGAAATCCAAGATCCATTAACCAATTTTTATTTTCTAATTCTTCGTAAAAATCGCCCCTTGATGTAATAAATTCTTTTATTTGTGGCAAAAGAATAATAAATCGCTCAAGTATTGTACCTCTGCTCAACCACTTCACTTCAGTATGTAATAGTAGGTTGTCAATTTCATCGTTTCATCTTACAAAAGTAATTTAAATAACCTGTGCTGAGTTGCTTTTGATTTTATCGAATTAATTTTTGTTACAATTGACATGACGTTTAAAATTGACAGTTTTAACGTATAACATTTCCTGATGAATAAGACAATGATATGCAATAAATTTAGGAAATAAAGGGTCCTGTCTGCACAAGCCAATAATTCCATTTGCCTTACCAGTCATTTCTAGTCTGCCCTCTAGAAATCCTCTCCTCTAGTGCACCCCTTAAAATTGTAGAAATTCTTTTGTAGAAAAATCCTCAAATACCATTTTCACTGAAATTGCCAATTGTGATGTATCTGTTATGTCTATTGATTCATCCAGCTGTAGCGAAAAGAAAACACATTTTTCCATATCATTAGCTAATTCTGATTCTAAATAAACTGCAATTGATTCAATTCTTCTAGTTACAGTTCTTGCTGATAACTGCAACGTATTTATAGCCGAAACTATTTCGGGTTTATTTTTGAAATCTTCAAAAAGTGAATCTGCAGCTTCTAACATAGTTTCTTTAATTAAATCTCCCTCTGTAAACGTTTTTTTCTTCTTAGCTAGCAAATGCGAAATTTTAAAAGATGCGACTGTTGCTGCTTTTGACTGCTGCAACGGTTTAGTAAAAAAACTTTACTGTTTAGTAATGGATGATTTCAAAGATAAAATTTTTTTTTATCTTTTTTCTTTTTCATCTTTTTTTTATCATTTTCACTGGATAGCCAAAATTAAAATTGGCATGGATGGTTTTGAGATGTCTTTCTATATTACTTTTATTAGAAATAGCCACACTATTATTACATAATAAGCAAATACACTTGCCATTAAGATTGATAAAGCAATACTCATCCTCCCAATCCTCATTAAAATAGTACTTTCTTTTCCTTTCACGTTTATCCATTATAAAGGGTTAGAAATATCTTTGTAAACCAAAGTATTTGCACTGATAGCAGGACTGATTTAACAAACACATATACTAAAAAACAAAGGGTTCTAACAACATTTAGAAATGGTGTGAAGGGTAGTGAGAGTGGTCGCATTGATAACTAGATGACATCAACAACTCAAACTACTTATGATCAGAAGTCTCTCGTCCACTCGGGCACTAGCATCTGATCTGACAGATACATGCTAATTGTTAACATGAATATTCTTTAACCGTTAAAGAATATTCATGTTAATAATTAGCATGTATCTGTCAGATTAGATTCAAGTGCCTTGCTTTATCAATCATAATGGCAAATGTATTTGTATATTATGCAATAATAGTGTGGCTATTTCTAAAAAAAGTAATATAGAAAGACATTTCAAAATCATTCATGCCAATTGTAATTTTAAATTTAATTATTTAAATCAGGAGGAATTGGCAATGCAGAGACTGCGAGCGTCATGATGTCCACAATATTGCGCCCTTCATATTAAAAAGGTTACTGACCACTGTCCTAGAGGATGAAGGTGATCCAATAAAGGTTATTATTTCTCATTCCACTCAAAATCAAAGACCACTCTTCAGACTTTGAATTTCCAACACAGGCACATGAGGTGTACCAAAACCATTACATGTTGCTAAACTTCTGAACAGTTTTATCAAGGTCAAAAAATAATAATACAAATTAAAAAAAAAAAAAAATAGATAACAAAAGTTACCATTATTACAATAACAGCCAAAGTACTGCAGTACTTACTTCGCAGTTGGCATTCATTTACCAATACTGTTACAATAAAAAGAACTTGGGAAAAAAAAAAAAAAACGTTTTCTGAGAATAATTTAGTTAAATCATCATTGCAAACATTCCGGCTGAAAGCAAAACTAAGTATCCTTCTTACCTTGTTCCATGCTGAGAAATGTTAACCAGAAAAGCAATATTGAATGAATAATAGCATTTGTGATCCACACCCAAAATACCTGAAGGTGGTGGGAGGGAAAAAAAGAAAAAACATTAATGTGATTTTTAATTAAATTTCAACATAGAATATATTTATTATTGTTAATAGTTAATTGGCTGTCACTACAGCAACACAGTATAGATGTATAAGCACAATATATATATATATATATATATATAATAATTAGTATTATTATTATCACACTCTACATGGAGTCATCCAACTCATCGTGGGAGGTCCATAGCTAATTTACACTTGTACGTTGGTAAATTTCAGTTAAACCTCCCTATATATCAAAACATGCTTTGAAGAAACAAAACAAAACTAAAAACATGAATTTATGCAACAAATGTATGTTAAAAGCAGGTAAGTTTTTTTTGGATAAGTTTACATATTATTTTAAAACAATTGTATTTTTTTTTGCAAAAAACTAAGTTATAGACAACTCAATTGTATTTGAGTCTTTTTTTATATTATTTTTTATCCTGAAGACATACTAGGAGGGCTCAACCAGTCCTAAGGGATGGTCGAGGAATGGGGGGGAACCCGACATGAATAAATAAATAAAAACTGCCATGCATTATGGGTCAATACCTACTCTACCTGCTAATCATCTCATCTGAGTCTACAAGATAGCTGGTAATGTAGTTTATATCTACATTACAGGATTTCATTTGATTATATCATGGCTGTAATTTCAGAATAGCTCAGTTACAGCATTTGCTGATGGTATAGAATTATTTCTATATCATGGTGTTTTTTGCTTTCAGTGGTAAGACAATGATTTCTCTTTCCTCTCACCTTATCATTAAATGGAAGTTTTTTAGTTTGCAAAAAACCTCTAGATTTTGAATGAATTTTATGAGATCTTCCTTGAAGGAGCAGTTGCACATCCTGCTTCTTGCAAATTTTTGTTTGACTGTTTGAAATTAGTACCCATTATTTCAATTTCATGGCTGTCTTTTGTTTATCCTCATTTTTCTTTTTATTTCAAGATATCTTTGTAATGTTTTACTTGATTTCAGTCAGAGAACTTGTCTATAAGGTTTATAAATGTACATGCACCATCGACCAGAATCTAATTATCACCAGAACTAAGTGATAATTAGTTCAGTAACTGTAACCATACACATATGTTGCACTACATCATAGCAGCAAGAGACTGAAATTGAATTAAAAATTCTAAATTAGACAAGAGATGACCTTAGAAGGAAAAAGGCAGGATATGTATAATTAGAAGTATGTTTTGATGATCAACTAGCAGATATATATAGAGGACTCACAACCCTAATCTTAAGGCTTATACTTACAGGAGTCAAGATAATGGTTCCTGGATTATATCTCCTCTTCTATTATAAAAAGAATAATTATCTTGACACCACATGTTAGTGTGATTAGATAAGAATTAAGCAGGACTGGATTAATGCACAGAACAAGCAGAGATCAGTTATGGACCAAGAAGACTTCTGCCAAATTTTACACCAATATTTTCAAATAAGCTCCACATTCTCTGTTTGAAATGAAATAATGTTACCTAGGGTTTGAAAATTCAAAAAAAAGCAACAAAACAATAAAACTAATTGGGGGAAAGAACACAATTTCTCAAAGACCTGTATAAAAAGAGAAGTAGTTCAAAGCAAAATGACACAATGGTACAGAAGTCAGTGACATCACCAGAAACATCAATCAGAGATTGAACTGAAAAGTAGAAACAAGTGGAATAAAGGAATTTTGAAATAAGAATACAGCAGAACTTAGCAGACAGCCCATCAGCTGCATTCTTCACTGACAATCACGAAATTTCACAAAGAAAGGACTCTCAGCCAAATCTGCATTGCTGGTGAAGACAAGTTCATCATGCAATGTGGGAAATTATAACTCTTGGAACATTAATGCCTTTCTTGTTGGCATTCCAGATGGGCTTGAAAGGCTCATTACAGCAGATGAAGTTACTACAGCCTGTAAAGAATGTCAAAGAAGGAAATCACCAGGACTAGAAGATGGTATAGGAAGAGAACTTTATTGTGAGACCTGGCATTTAATTATTCTTATATTAGTTATATTTTAATTCCATTCTCTCTCTCTCTCTCTACAGGTCATATACCAAGTGAATTTGTAGCCAACCCAACATTCTCATTCACTGAAAAACTATTGCTTTATCTCAGTGGTTCCCAAAGCTCTCTCTCTCTCTACAGGTCATACATATACCAAGTGAATTTGTAGCCAACCGAACATTCTCATTCCAAAATTAAAAAGAGCTTATAAGTTAATCAACAACTGAAAGACTATTGCTTTATCTCAGTGGTTCCTAAAGTGTGTGCTGCAGCGCCCTGGGGAGCCGCAATTACAAAATTTTCATAATTTTATTTCCATTTTCAATTTAATGTGATAGGACGTGACATCTAGCGGACCTGGTGCAAACCAGAAACTCACTTAGTAATAACTGTTTGCAGAAGCCTCTACAAATGGTTACTAGATGGTGCGCTACAATAATTACGTTTCTCGATTGGTTTAGCAGTTTCTTGAACTTTTTCGGTACTCTGTGTTCATATATAAATAGCTGTCGGTTTTGCGCAGTCTTAGTGTTGAATTAGTTTTCGGAGATTATATCAACTGAATATTGTTGCGATTTAGTCAAGTAAAGTTTTTGAAGTATTTCTTCTCGTATGTATTTTTAAAAATGGATCGGTTTTTACTAAACAGTAATAAGTGTTGTGAGAGAGAAAGTAAAGAGGGCACACTGCCAAATAGTGGCCAGAGTTTGAAGAAACGTAAATATCGAAAATATGATGACAGTTATTTGGACTTTGGTTTTACGTTGACAGAAGTCAATGGTGAAGGGAGGTCGCAGTGTGTACTGTGTATGACAGTTTTGGCACCAGAGTGCATGCCAATAAGTTAAAAACCATTTAGAAACCAATCATCCCAGCATGGTTAGTACATCTCGTGACTACTTCCCCAGAAAGATAAAAGAGTTAAATCAACAAAAATAGTTTTTATAAGCAGGCATCAATACTAAGCAATGCTTTGCTAGCATCTTACAAGGTGGCACATAGAATTGCAAAATATAATAAGAAGCCCCATACTATTGCAGAAGAACTCATTCTACTAGCTGCTGTAGATATGGTGAATATTATGATCGGTGAGTCTGCTAGGAAGCTGCTTTCAAAAGTGCCTTTGTCCAATAACACCATCAGTCGCAGAATACAGCACATAGCGGAGGACCTCAATGATCAATTAATTGAAAAAATAAAAGGGAAGGAATTTGGGTTGCAGCTGGATGAAGCCACAGATAATAATAATGATGGTCACTTGATTTGTTATGTACGGTTTATAGATGGTAATAACATTGTAGAAGACCTTCTCTTTTTAAAAGTATCACTGCTGGTGCTAAGGCTCAAGACTTGTTCGAAATTCTTGATACTTTTATATCCAAAAATAATTTGAAGTGAACTAAGTGCGTTGGTGTCTGTACTGATGGTGCTCGTTCTATGTCTGGCTGTTATGTAGGATTGCAGGCACTTATTCGAAGCAAAGCCTTGATGCACTGTGGACCTATTGCGTTAATCACAGGGAAGCACTCGTATCAAAATATCTGAGTCCTACATTGAACCAGGTCTTAGAATATGTAGTGAATGTAGTAAACTTTATAAAAACTCGGCTGTTGAAGGCAAGGTTTTTCAAAAACTATGCGAGGATATGGGATCTGAGCACACATCTTTGTTGTACTACAGCACTTTGGGATGGCTCTCTCGTAGTAATGTTTTGTCTTGTACGTTTGAGCTGCGACAGGAAATTTATATTTTTCTTAAACAGGAAGACCACAAGTATACCAAAAATTTTATGAATGAAGATTTTTTGGTAAAACTAGCATACTTATGTGATATTTTTGAAAAGATGAATGCTCTGAATCTCTCCCTGCAGGGATGCAACATGAACCTTTTAAAGGTGAATGAGAAAATTTTAGCTTTTATAAAAAAACTAAAACTATGGAAAAGAAAAATGAATGAAGACGGAGGCAAAGAATGTTTCCCCTTGTTGCAACAGTTTTTGACCTCCAATGGAGTTGATTTCTCTCGAGGTATGAAATCCATTTTTGAAAAACACTTATCACAGCTTATCACCTGGTTTGAGAAATATTTTCAAAATAATAATATCGATAAATTTGCATGGTAAATTTATCGCCAGTGCTCCAACTGAATTTACTGCTGCAGAAGAAGAGAATCTTATCAAGTTGTCTTGCGACAATACGTTGAAAACAAAATTTAGCAGCATGGAATTAAATGAATTTTGGATATCAGTAAAAGATGAATATCTCCTTCTGAGTGAAAAAGCTCAGAGAATTTTAATTCCATTTGCAACTTCTTCTTTGTGCAAAGCTGGATTTTCAGTGGTCGCTGTGATAAAAACTAAGTATCGTGCGAAAATCAATGGAGAAGGAAATGAGGTTGGCTGTGTCCAGTTTGTTTCCAAGATTTCAAAAAATGTGCGGTGATCAACAGGCTCATCCATCCCACTAATGATAATTAGTTGAATTTGTTCATTTATTTTTTTTAAATTTTTTTATTTTATTTTTAACTAACCCTTTAATTAAAAAAAAAAATTCGCTATTTCGTAAAGTGTACTTGTTAGAATTTGACACAGACACCTTGGGAAAACCTGGATTCAGCAAGGGTGCTGAGATTTGAAAAAGTTTGGGAACCACTGCTTTATCTAATACTAACTACAAAATCATTTTTTTATGTTATCAACTTCAAAGCAAGAATAACATACATAAACAAAAGCACATGAGTGTATGCAGTTTCAGGTCAAACAACAGAATTTATCCAGTTAATATGAAAAATATCCAATGGCAGTACTCTCAGTGGATATGCCTCAAGTGATTGACAATGTCTGGCATCCCTTCTGTTCTGCATTCTCCACATAGCGAGGTAGGCAAAAATTGCTCATCCTTGAAGAAGCCTAAGTTAATACAACTATCCACCTCCTATTCAATGGGCTCCTATCACACCTAGCCAAAATTTAAAAAAAAATACAAGTAAGGGCCTCCTATTCAATGGGCTCCTATCACACCTAGCCAAAATTTAAAAAAAAAATACAAGTAAGGGTGCCCTCCTTGCTCTTTATAATGGTTCTGGAATATATTTTTTTTACAAGAAGTCAACAATTCATATACTGTGTGAGGGATAGCATTTTTTCCCATCTATGAAGGAAAATAAAGTATTACCATATGTAGGTGATGTGGTAAGCATTTTGAGGAATATTCATTCCATATACATCTTTTTTGGCATTTTAGAAAAAATTTAAGTCAGTAAACAAGTTGACAAAATGAAAGTAAAAGTTTTTGAAAGATGTGATCTTAAAGGCATTCCCTTTAAACTAATTCCTAGGAAAGAACCTCTCACCATACTCAGAATTCCCTTTTCGTCTTATCTAATACTAACAGTTCAAGAAATACAAAAGCATTGAAAAAAACTCTTAGAAGACAGTTATATCATGCCACCTTCCTTTTCTTCTAAAGCCACAACTATTTCAAATCATAATCTCATCTGCTCAACTATAAAGCATAAATATTACAGACATTCCAAAGACATAGGAAAGCAATAATATAGTAAACATGTGCAAATTTTGGTCCAGCAAATAAAAATAAGTTAAAGAGGAATTCCTTCGACTATTAAAGAAGAATGAATGCCTAGGGATTCCAGTATTAAAATGTTATTAAACACAATACAGACACAAAAATTCACAAAATATTACATGCCAATCACACACATGCAGATCTTTCTGGTACTACCTAGGTTTTCATCTCCCATTATTTGGAATAAATGAATACATGGCCAAAGTGATGAGATTATTTCTGAATATTACAGCATTCTGTGCTTAACTCCGAGACTGCTATGTCATTTCAGCACTAACATTCTTTCCTTTAATAAAAAAAAGAAACTGAAAGAAATATTTAACCTTCTGCCATGAAGTTTCACAGTTCAGTACTAACAATAACTTAACTAAAAAGTTAAGTTCCAAGAATATCCACTAACAGGGAAGGGAGGAGATCTTAATGAGGAAAATTATATATGGTCTCCTTCCAATAATGACATTAAATGAGGTTTTCCCATTATTAATTGATTAATGAGAGTAAGTAAAATTGTGGAAGGGAAGCCTAGAGACAAACAAGTTGGGTTCAGGCCAAATAGGGATTGTTAGGATCAGATTTTCACTTTAAGACAAATAACTGTGGGCAAATATCAGAATGGGGAACTGGACAATGAGACTTATTTGTGCCTATGGTCCAACAGAAGGTTCTACTAAGGTAGAAGTGGAGGAATTTTTTGAGGCTTTAGAGAAAGCAACTGACAAAATGAGAAAGGAAAAGTTGGCCATTGTTGGGAATCTAAATAGCAGAGTAGGAAAGGATTGTCAGACATACAAAAATGTTTTGGGAAAATTTGAAGAAAAGAGCAAAGTTAATAATAATGGCAAATACCTGTTGGATTTCTGCTCAGAACATGAACTGGTTATTACTAACACCATGTTCCAACATAAAAATGTGCACAAATTCACATAGAGAGAGAGAAGAGACAAGGAATAAGAAAAGTCTCATTGACTATGTTGTTGTCAATATTGATGTTTTCTCCCTGGTGCAGGACACCAGAGTGTACAGAGGATTTGAAATTGGAAGTGATCACTATTTAGTCTTGAGCAGGATAAAATTGAATTTCATATTGAAAAGAATAACATGTAAGAAAGTTTTAAAGCGAATAAAAGTTGAGCAGCTCTCAGATATGAACTGTAGACTAAAATACACAAAGATTATTGAAGAAAAAATGAAGGAATTTAAGAACAGTAACCAAACCTTGAAGAAAACCCTGATTGATTCAGCCAGGGAGGCATGTGGTGAGGATGTCTGCAAGGATAGAAAAATCAGAACTCCATGGTGGACACAGGAAGTTAAAGTGGCAGTGAAGGAAAAGAAGAAAGCATATCAAAAGTTCCTGGCAAATAAGTCAGCTTGTACTCTTAGAGAATACAGAGAGAAATATAAGAAAGCTAAAAACTGTAAAATTAGCTAAACAAAAGTCATGGGAAGACTTTAGTAAGAACATCTTCTTCTTCTTCTTCCATAGTCCTAAATGAACTGTTGGGACATTCACGGCTGGTAGGTGATACTCCTTGCTAGCCTCCTCCAGTCGTCTCGGTCTCTTGTTCTTGATGTCAGTTGAGAAAGGGAGGAATTTGTCCATTTTTTGATGTTACCAGACTATTTGAATCGAGGTCAGCCCCTAACCCTTGATCCTAGAACGATTCCTTCTAGGGTTTGCTTTGGAATGCCATTAGCTCTCTCCACATGTCCGAACCATTTCATCTATCTTCTTCTGATGACTGTCAGAATATCTTCCCTTTTTCTCCCATCTATTGAGTCAATCAGTTTTCGGACATTTTCAATGGTTTCGTGAGCAACATAGGGAATTCTCAAAAGTCTTCTGTAAGTTTTCATCATGAATGTGGCAAGATATTCTGGAGGTTGTTGAAGAAGCTCAGAATTGGAGGAAAGAGTGTTGCAAAAGGAATTAGAGATGATAAAGGTGACATGAAAACTGGAGAAAAAGATATCATTAAAGTATGGAGTAATTAGCTTGAAATATTGCTAAATGAAACAAGCAGTGATAGCACAGTGGTAAAAAAACACTCAACAGGCATACAATCAGGAACACATATCCATACTTCAAGTAGAAACAGACATCAAAGGCTTGAAATGTGGAAATGCAGCAGGAATAGATGATATTCGACCAGAAATGCTCAAGTATGGAGGTATAAATGTCTTACAGTGGATGCACTGCATAGTTCAGAAGGCCTGGACAGAGGAACAAATTCCCAATGATTGGAGTGGAGCTCTCATAGTACCCATATATAAAAAGTGAAATAAAACTGAATGTGAGAATTACAGAGGTATTTCCCTACTGAGTGTTCCTGGCAAGATCTATGCAAGTATACTTGAGAAACAGCTGAGAAGAATTGTGGAAGAAAAGCTTGGTGAAGAACAAGCTGGATTTAGGCCAAATAGAGGCTGTCAGGATCAGATCTTTACTTTACAACAAATAGTGGAGAAATCGGAATATAACAAAGATCTGTATTTAAGTTTTTGTAGATCTGGAAAAGGCATATAACAAGGTGCCAAGAGAGAAGCTATTCAAAATGCTACAGTTATATGGTGTCGATTGGGCATTATATCAAGCAACACTTAGTCTTTATTTGGGGTGTAAGTCAGCAGTTAGAATTGAAGGAAGTGCAGGAAGGTGGTTTAATGTTAAATCTGGTGTCAGACAAGGATGAACATTATCCCCTCTGTTATTCATTATCTATATGGATCACATTATGAAAGAAAGTGGTATTAAACCTAATATCAAGATTGGAGATGTTAATATCGGTTCTTTGCTTTATGAGGACGATGTTAAACTTATAAATAAATCCACTACAGGTCTGCAGGATTCCCTTAAATTGAGTAACTGTTGTGATAGATATGGTATGAAGGTCAGCAATAACAAGATAATGACAATGAAATAAGCAGAATCACCGAGATTGTCAACTGTGCTGTGAATGGAGAACCTGTGAAACAATAAGTTTTAAAAGAGGTATACCGTGAGTAGACATATCTATACAAAATTAATAACAGAAAAAACTCACGTACAAAGATTATTTAATACTATAATTTTCGCCTGTGTGTCACAGGGATCTTCAGTACATATTAAGCTCAACTTAAAAAATAACTGACAATTCCAAAAAAGCACCATCTAAGTAGCTGGTGTAAGATAACTAAAAAGGTCAATACATTTCCTTTAAAATTAAAAAAAAAAAAAAAAAGTTAGGAAAGATTAGCTGATTTGTAAAGTACTATCTCCCATAAAGGGGATAGACATAAGCCGTTGGATCTGTTTAAGTTAGGAGAATGAAGTAGAGTTTCGCATGTTTCTTTATAAAGGCCATGAGGAACTGACTTTTGTGAAGAACTCTTGTCTTTTTCCAATGAACTTTATGTCTACTGAAGATGGCATGTTCTGCAAGTCCAGACTTTTCAGGTTTAAAGTTTTCAATATAAGATTGGTGTTCTAGTCGAATATAGGCAGATCTTCCCGTTCGTCCGAAATAAGATAATCCACAAGAGCACGGAATCTGATAGACACCTGGATGATTAAGATCTGGAAGCTTGCTCTTAGGAGAAGTGAGAAAGGTGGAAATTTTTCTAAACGGTCGAAAGGCAACAAAAATATTCAGTGGTTTTAAAACTTTTGCTGTACGTTAACTGATGCCTTGTACATAAGGGATAGGAACGAGCATTATTTCTTCTGTGTTTGAAGAGGAAGACACATTAAAACTACTCAAAGCTCTTTTAATGAAGCAATTCTTATAACCAATAGATAGAAAGGAAGAAATTATATGTTGCGGTTCTTTCTGTAAAAGATCGTCAGAAGAACAAAAGGAGTGGGCCCGATGAACCAGTGTTTTAATAGTTCCTGCCTTTTGACTAGGATGGTGATGAGATTCCCCACGGATAAATTGGCCTATGAGTCTTCTTTCTATAAACTGAGAAATGTAGGTTATCATCTGGTTGGCAAAGAATTAGAAGATCTAAAAAGGACTGCTCATTTGATTCTACTTCTAGGGTAAACTTGATCCTAGGATGAAGTGCATTTAACTTATGAAGTGAGAAATTGTTGAAGTTCATCTGAAGAGCCATTCCATACAGCAATTTTGTCAAAGATACGTTGTTCAAAATGTTCCATAAAGAAATTGGAGATAGTAGGAGAAAGAGGATTGCCCATTGCTGTTCCTTTAATTTGTTGATACAACTTATTTTTAAAGGAAAAATAACCAGAATGTAATGTATTACAAAATCAAATAAGTTTACAATGTCTAAAGGAAATTCCTGTTGCAGTAATTCAATGCTTTCAGAAAGAGGCACATTTGTAAATAAAGAAACAACATCTAAACTGATCATGATATCAGAAACGTCCAAATGAAGATCTGAAATTTTATTTTTGAAATACGAAGGATTTTTTATATAACTATCAGTTCTTCTAGTTGAAGAGGAGAGTAAATTTGATAAAAATTTTGAGATTTTGTAAGTGGGGCAACCTATACAATCTATGAAACATAATGCCTGGTTTATGAACTTTTGGAAGACCATACAATCTAGGTGGACGACCGAAGAAGGTTTTAAGTTTTTTCTTTTGATCTTCATTCCATGTAGATACATTATCTATAAGAGAATTAAGTCTCCTCAATTGACTCCCAGTAGGATCCGATGTAAGAGGCCTATAAGTCGAACAGTCATGAAGTAATAGAGATATTTTTCTCTCATATTCCTTCCTATCTTGAATCACTACAGCCTTCCCCTTGCCAGCTATCGTAATAATTAAATTATTGTTATTTTTCAGTGATTTCAATGCTTTAAACTCAAAGTAAGAAAGATTAGGACGAGGAGGCTTTGCATTAAAAAGAATTTTTGCACATTCAAAACGTAACCTGTTGGATGTTTTTTGGGATAAGGATCAAATAAATGTTTTACTGTGAAACAAGTAAAACATTTCAGCTATTTAGGCACAGTTTTTAGTGAAGATGGTAAATTAAGTATGGAAATAGACAACAGAATCAACAAAGCTGGTTAAAGTAGGAAGTCAATTGCAGAAATTCATGTGGAAGAAGAGAGAAATTAGTCGAAACATTAAATTAGCTGTATACAAGACAGTGTTCAAATCAGTTTTAACTTATGGATCTGAGAGTTGGTTGAGAAGTAAACACTTGACCAAAGACTAGACACCACAGATATAAGAGTCCTGAGAAAGATTAGGGGCACAAACAGATGGCATTAATGGCAATATCATATTAAAAATGAGGATATTAGGAAGAACTTGACATTGTCAGCATCCAGGAATGTGTCAGCAGAGCTAATCTCAGGTGGTATGGTCACTTAAACAGAATGGACGAGGAAAGACTAGCAAAACAAGTTTTCTCTGCCAGGTTAGCAGGAAAAAAGACCAAGATATAGGTGGATTGATACGGTAAAAAGTGCCTTAGATGATAGAAATGTAAGATCTGATAATGTTGGAGTCTTGACAAGTAACAGACTCATTTGGAGGAAAATTGTAGATAGGAAGTTAGTAATGATGTAAATTTTTCATGTATTACTATCAAATCCTGTACACCCCTTGTGGGTAAATGGCAGGAATTCGATGATGACATATAATTAAGAAATCTTGGGAATATAATCAAGATCTATTTTATTGTAGTTTATTATAGTATAGATAGTTTTGTAGATCTGGAAAAGTTTTTGATAAGGTGCCAAGAGAAAAGCTGTTCAAAATTCTTTAATTATATGGTGCAAATGGAATATTATATCAGGCAATACATAGTTTATATTTCAGCTGTAAATCAGCAATTAGAACTGAAGGAAAGACGAGAAGTGGGTTTGATGTTATATCAGGTATGAAACAAGAGTGCATCTTATCTCCAGTGTTATTAGCCATCAGTATAGATCATATTATACAGGAAAGTAACATCAAACATGGCATCAAAAGCGGAGATGTAAATCTGAGCTCTTTACCTTATGCAGATGCTCAACTGATTTGGATTGAGCATTTTCCTGTAAAAATGCATATATTATGGAAGAATGGTCTAGAATATATGCATCATTACAGGAAAATGCTCAATTGGTTTTATCATCTTCTTTATTATTTCATCATCCAAAAATATGAAAGAGAATGGACATAAATCGATCTTCGAAATATTTGCGCTAAGGAAAGACTAAGGCTTCAAAAGAGAATAAATAAAATGAAGCTGAACATTGAGATATGCTCATTAATGAAAAAACGATGTTATACATCTAAATAAATTCAGTAAAAGTCTGCAGGATTTCTTGAAGAAATTGAATAACTGTTGTAATGAATTTGGTATGAAAATCAGCAATAAAAATACAAAGAAAATGAAAATAAGTGAAAACAATGAAAACGTCAATTGAATGGAGAAAACAACCTGTATGAAGAATCTATAGAACAAGTAAAATATTTCAGCTATTTAGGCACAATTTTTTGTGAAGATGGCAACTTCAATTAAAAAACTTATATGATATAAAAGAGAAATAATTCAACACAATGAATCATTAATTTTAAAAACAAAGATATTAGGAAAGAACTTGACATAGTTTAGAAATGTGTTAGCATAGCTAACACATTTCTAAATGCAACTTTCAGCTAGTCAACAGAAACTCTATTGTACCATAAACCCATCCACTGTTTACTCTTTTGCCACCCTCTCAAGAAAATGCATTTCATGCTCTTATCACTACTCATGCAAAACTTATTTCTTACCCTTATAGTCACTACTTTTTTTTTACAACTTCCAGGGATGGCCCCCTTATCCTTATTCCATCCCTTCATCCTATATGATTAAATTTAACCAGTTTCAATCCAATAATAATCATTCAACAGTAATTAAAAAATAACTAACACTGGGTTTATGGGTCATAAAGATTTAATAAACCAACTAGTTTCACCACATAAGCTAGTGGCTTCATCTGGGTTGGGAAGAACATACAAATATGCAACAAGCATTAAATATAAATCAATACATCACTAAAAAAACAGCGAACGTGTAGGAACCGTAACACAAGAATACAAGTACAACAGAAACAAATGGAATGTGGATACTGGCACATGGTCAGTCATTGTTCACCAGGTGCATCCGATAGTTTGCAGAAAAATTAAAATCTGATGTTTTTAAAGATCTAATGAGTGTCTTCCAAATGGTGCACAAAATCATCCTTGGTTTCTGTTTAGAGTACCTTGTGAGTAGATTACCAATGCAGCCTCTTTGATGTTGCGAGAGTTGAAGTTATCATCTATGTATGACATGGAGCTCTTATCCCATTCAATGTTGTAGTGAGTGTGGGAGAAATGGAATGCCAGGCCTGAGCTGTCTTCTCTGTTGTTACTGACGTCTCCAGCATGCTCCTTTTGTCTTATTTTTAAACTTCTCAATGTTTGCCCTATATAATTAAGGCCACAAGAACAAGGAATATTCACCGCCTTTCACAAAACACTCGCAAAAACAGAGCAATAACAATTTGTACTAATGAGCAAACCTTAAGCATGAATTACAAATTATACAAACAATGGCCATCGCAAAAATACCATCGAATGCAGCACAATTCTTAATGCTATCTTTAAACTACTACTAAATGGAAAAAGATATTCAACACCTCCAAGGATTACTTCTTTGAAATGACTGGCAAGTCAAAGTGCATGAAATTGCCGAGACTATAGGCATTTCAAAAGAACGTTTTGGATATATTTTGCATGAAGAATTGCAAATGAAAAAGCTTTGCACAAGCGGGTGCCACACAGATCAAAAACGCACTAGCATAAAAATCTCTGAAACAGTGCTTGGAGCATTTTAATAAGAATAAAACTGATTTTATGCATTGATTTATTACTATGGATGAGACTTGGATTCACCATTACACACCAGAATCCAAAGCAGTCAAAACAATGGCCAGAAACTGGTTGTTCAGCGCCAAAGAAGACAAAGTCAGTTCCATCAGTAGGAAAGGTCATGGCATCGGTGTTTCGAGATGCTAAAGGCATTTTGTTTATTAATTATCTTGAAAAGGGTAAAACAATAACCAGGGAATTATTCCGATCTTTTAACCAGACTAGATGAAAAAATTTGTGAGAAAAGACCTGGTTTGCAGAGGAAAAAAATCATCTTTCATTAGAACAATGCACCTGCTCACAAAGGTGTTTTGGCAATGGGAAAAATAAGGGATCTGCACTATGAATTGTTGGAACATCCACCCTATTCCCAGATTTGGCTCCCTCTTACTTCTATCTCTTATTTCTACCCCAAAACTAAAACTCTTCCTCGTTGGTTAGCGTTTTTTCTTAGATTCAAGAGGTGATTGCGGCTGTAGAGGGCTATCCTGCAGATCTTACCTTACTGAAAACCACTACAGGGATGGGATAATGGCGCTAGAGCATCACTGGAATAAATATATTAGTCTTAAGGGAGATTATGTTGAAAAATAAAAATAATTTTGAAATTATAAATTTGTCCTTTCATTGTTAGGCTGAGAACTTTTCAGACCATCCTTGTATATATATGTCCGCGTAGTTAGCCGAGTGGCTATGCACTTTTCAACCATATGCCTGGGAAAGGAGTGTCCTGGGTTAGGGATTTTCTCCCTAATTTATCTGGTTTTTTTATCCTGCTAGCAGGCAAACCAGCCTTGAGAACTGAACGCTTCTACAGACATAGGATACAATGGGAGGCATAGGGCTAACCACCTTATCCTTGTGTACGGTTGTGGTTAAATGAATAGAAAACTCTCGACACCGGAAGGTAAGAGAGGGAAAGAAGAAGATATATAAATATATATGATGTTACAGAAACAGAATCATTTAGTTATGGGTCATTCCAAGTGAAATAATCAGGAGGCTGAAGTTTACATAATTTGATTTTGATGAGCGTGAATTAATTTGATTTCTTATTTGCATTTTCAAACAAGCAATTTTTTTTTGAGATAGTGACCACCAGTATGAGATGTTTGGAGTTGCTTTTTTCCTCCATTTTGTAGACCCTAGTTCTGATGTTCTGATATTTGAGTCTTTTTGTGTGTGTGTGTGTGTGTGTGTGTTTTATGTATAGAAATAGGGGAATAGGCCTGCCCAAATTACCTTGATTGAAATCTTTATTCTATGAAAAAAATTTGTAAAAAAATTAACCCCCCCCCCCAGAGTTGTGTATGGGGAGAAGAGACATAAAAAATTGGCAATCATTCATAGGCTTCTGTGAAATGAGGATATGCTAAAACTGTTATGCTGGTATTCTTCCCACATGAAAGAAACAGAAGGAATATAATAATTTACTGACTACTCAAATGGTTTTGTGAAAATTCTTTTATTTCACATGATCAAGAGAAATATGTGAATAAACTAAATAAACTAAAAGTCCGCACGGTTAGCCTAGTGGCTATGCGCTTCGCAACCATATGCCTGGGGAAGGAGTGTCCTAGGTTGTTCGATTCCCGTCGGTGACGTGAGGAGCTGAAGGATCTTCCTCAGCCATAGCCAAGTTAGCCAGTCTTGGGTGTGGACAGCAGGGTTTTTTCCCCAGTTTATTCTGGGGTTTTTCATCCTGCAAAGCAGGCAACCTGACCTTGAGAACTCAACACTACAGGCCATAGGATACACCAGGGCATAAGGCTCACCACCTTATCCTGTAAACGGAGTGAGGTCCGATGATCAATGGACCCTCGACACCGCAAGGTAAAAGAGGGTATAAGGAAGATGATGATGAACTAAAAAACGGGTTACAACAAGTAACGTACATAATGAAATATTTGAAAACAGAATTAAAATTGGAAAGTGTGCATTTGCTATAAAGTTGTTTGCTGATTTGTGGTCTGCTGGAAACTACAGGTAATCATACACATGTAAAATAATCCTTTTGCTTTTGTTGCAGTGTTGAGGATGTTTGATCATTTCAGCTGACTCCTTGAATACCCTTGAGAAAAATCTGTAATCTGTGTAGAGCATTTTGGTTTGTTGCCACAATACCTGATGTTTGGTTTCTGTAGTAGGCACTGCCAGTCCTGATTTATGTTTCCTTTTGTTGATGTGTTCATATTGGCATACTTCTGTGTAGCAAACATCGCATGTGCAGTTGATCATGTTTTCTGAGCAGTGAATGGGAAGGTTTTGAAGGTTTCTGGAGATTAGAGATCTTGTTTGGGGGAAGTAAAAGGCTACTTTTATTTTTGTTGACACTAGTATCTTTGAAAGAAAGTTTTTATCTGCGACTCCTCTAAAGTCTTATTTTTCATGTTCAGCTGACATTCTAGAGGTTGACATGTTCTATTATAACTATTCTTTGGTAGGATGGTACTGAGGAAGCCAAGCTCTTGGTTTATTTTATCTATATTAGTATAGATTCTGTAAGCTGTATCACATAAGGACTGAATAATGCCTATTTTTTATGCTGGACAACAGGACCACCTGCGAGAACTGGTGTGGCTTACCACTGAACATCAGCATCACCATATGACATCTGATGATGTCCAGTGAACAAATAGATAGATAGATATGAGAATGGATGGTGACGGAATGAGGAATGCAAGCATCGTCCAGCATTTGTTCGCTTCCTGTACACTGAGAAATTGAGTATGTTCTGCATGGATACATCTATAAGAGGTAAAGACTTATTTTACCTCCATTTCAACAGTGAATTTAATGCGAAGGTAATGTTACTCAGGTATGTTAGAAATTCTTCAAATTGGGTAACAGAGATGGGCAAAATGATGAATATGTTGTCAACATATCTGAGCAAAACTTCAGGTTGTGCTCCATGGTACTGAGTAGCTTTCTCTTCATACCACTCAATGAACAAATTTGCTAACAAGAAAGAAAGAATCCATTGTTGACCCTTCATTCTGTTCAAACTATTCTTCTTGGAATTTGAAGCAGGTGCTATTAACCATGCTACCGGCCAAGACGCTATAGATGTCAAGGTTATCATGGATGCGAAGTGCATATTAAAATTGTAATACTATTGATATTACATTGAAATATATGATGGATAAGAAGCATATGAGGATGATGCGCATTTGACCCATAATGGCCGGCAAAGTGGTTAATGCAATGTTTGGAAAGATCTGTGGGGTCTAGTGGAAATAGCTGTTCTGCCAATGTGAGATAGCAATGAAGCTAGAGAATACCTTGTATCAACAATGGGTCTCAGTGGCAAATTCTGTGTACCTTTGGAATTCTATAAATTCTTGGTGCATGGGGGCAGGGGTGGTCTGGACATGAGACATTTTTTGGTGCCTTCAGACAAGTTCAGAATGCTTTATTTTTTTTCAAATCATTATAGGAGATATTATGAAAATGACACATTGGGTCGTAATCTAGTTTTTATACTTGTTTGTATTATTCAGTAGAGATTCCATTTCTTTCTATGAAATTCTTCAAAACTGCTGTTACCTTTGTCAGCTTTCAATACTATGATGCTCTTATCCTGTTTAATATTTTTAGAGCTAATCGATCCATTTTTGTAATATTATTACTAGGAGATAATAACATTACAAACATTATATTGCTTGTAGAAGTACAGAGGTTGTTTGGAGAAAAAGAATAACTGCCACAATTATAGGAACTCTCTGAAGGCTTTTTTCCACATCAGCCATGATATCTAATTTTGGAATCATACTTGGTGATATCACAAAGTTGAAACCTTTGTGCAAGAATGCAGACTTCAAAATCAGATACGTGAGACCTTGTTTACAGCTATTTTATTATTTGGTCAATGAGATTGCTTTTTTTAATGATTTTCTTTCGTAGTTGTGGATATGAATGTGAATATGTATGCCAATTTTTTGTAGGTAAGTTTATCTAAGGGTCAAAGCTCTATAACTGAGAGGAGACCTCCACATAGCCTTTAAAGGAATGTGGAGAACCGATCAGGGCTTCTGACCTAATGTCCAATCCTCACCTTCTCATGGTGCAGCCTGTTGGATATCTACCTGGATACTGAACAAACGAGGATGGGCTGGCAATTTGGGATTTAGCTGACCAAATTGTACTCTTATGGCTTAAACCAATATAGAAAATGATAGTACAACAGGACAAAATTTCATGCCGGCTGGGGTGTCACCCACTTACACAAGGCCCCTGCTGTTTTTGCCAGGGAATCAAAGCAAACTGCAAAAAGTCAGTTACTGGAACAAATCTGAAAGCATACCCCAACTCAACATCACCAGAGTTAAAGATCGGTATCAACATAAGAAGCCTGAATGGCAAAGGGAGCTAGCTGAAGAATTAGATAAGTACCAGATCGACATAATAGGGGTAACTGAAACAAAAAAAGACAAAAACTGGTGAGATCTTTCTGAGCAATAAATACAAAATGTTATATTCAGGAAATGACAATCAAGAAAAAGAAGGAGTAGCCATAATATTCAACACAAAATATGAAGAGAATCTTCTCGAATGGCAGGCAGTCTCAAGCAGAGTGATGTGGGCAAATCTCTGAATAGGGAATTGGACAATGAGACTTATTTGTGCCTATGGTCACACAGAAGGTTCTACTAAGGTAGAAGTGGAGGAATTTTTTGATGCTATAGAGAAAGCAACTGACAAAATGAAAAAGGAAAAGTCAGTCCTTGTTGGGGATCTAAATAGCAGAGTAGAAAATGATTGTCAGACATACAAAAATATTTTGGAAAAATTTGGAGAAAAGAGCAAAGCTAATAATAATGGCAAATACCTGTTGGATTTCTGCTCAGGACATGGACTAGTTATTACTAACACCATGATGCAACATAAAAATGTGCACAAATTCACATGGAGAGAGAAGAGATAAGGAATAAGAAAAGTCTCATTGACTATGTTGTTGTCGATATTGATGTTTTCTCCCTGATGCAGGACACCAGAGTGTACAGAGGATTTGAAATTGGAAGTGATCACTATTAAGTCTTGAGCAGGATAAAATTGAATTTCATATTGAAAAGAATAACATGTAACAAAGTTTTAAAGAGAATAAAAGTTGAGCAGCTCTCAGATGTGAACTGTAGACTAAAATAAACAAAGATTATTGGAGATTCAGTGGCAAGCCTTGAAGAAAACCCTGATTGATTCGGCCAGAGAGGCATGTGGTGAGTTTGTCTGCATGGATAGAAAAATCATAACTCCATGGTGGGCACAGGAAGTTAAAGAAGAATGCATATCAAAAGTTCCTAGCAAACAAGTCAGCTTGTGCTCTTAGAGAATTCAGAAACAAATGTAAGATATCTAAATATTGTGTAAAACTAGCTAAACAAAAGTCATGAGAAGACTTTGGCAAGAATATGGAAAATAAATATCAAGAAGATGGTAAGATATTCTGAGGTTGTTGAAGAAGCTTAGAAATGGAGGAAAGAGTGCTGTAAAAGGAGTTAGAGATGATAAGGTGACATGAAAACAGGAGAAAAAGTTATCTTTTAAGTATGGAGTAATTACTTCAAAAAATTGCTAAATTAAATAAGCAGTGATAGCACAGTGGTAAAATACACTCAACAGGCATACAGTCAGGAATACATATCCATACTTGAAGTAGAAAAGCCATCAAAGGCTTCAAATGTGGAAAGGCAGCAGGAATAGATGATATTTGACCAGAAATGCAGAAGTATGGTGGTATAAAAGATTAACATTTACATATGCAGTGCAGCCACTGTAAACATTTACAGTGGCTGCACTGCATAGTTCAGAAGGCATGGACAGAGGGACGAATTCCGGGTGATTGGAGTAGAGCTCCCATAGCATCCATATATAAAAAGGGAAATAAAACTGCATGCGAGAATTACAGAAGTATTTCCCTACTGAGTGTTCCTGGCAAGGTTTATGCAAGTATACTTGAGAAACGGTTGAGAAGAATTGTTGAAGAAAAGCTTGGTGAAGAACAAGCTGGATTCAGGCCTAGAGGCTGTCAGGATCAGATCTTCGCTTTATGACAAAAAGTCGAGAAAGCATGGGAATATAACAAAGATCCGTATTTAAGTTTTGTCGATCTGGAAAAGGCATATCACAAGGTGCCAAGAGAGAAGCTATTCAATACGCTACAGTTATATGGTGTCAATGAGGCATTATATCAAGCAATACTTAGTCTTTATTTGAGTTACAAGTCAGCAGTTACAATTGAAGGAAGTAGAGGAAGATGGTTTAATATTAAATCTGGTGTGAGACAAGGATGTACAATATCCCCTCTGTTATTCATTATCTATATGGATCACATTATGAAGGAAAGTGGTATTAAACATGATATCAGAATTGCAGGTGTTAATATATGCTCTTTGTTTTATGTGGATGATGTTATACTTCTAAATAAATCCGCTACAAGTCTGCAAGATTCCTGACTAAATTGAATAATTGTTGTAATAGATATGGTATGAAGGTCAGCAATAAAAAGACAAAGACAATGAAAATAGGCAGAATCGTTGAAAATGTCAACTGCGTTGTGAATGAAGAACCTGTGGAACAAGTAAAACATTTCAGCTACTTAGTAACGATTTTTAGTGAAGATGGTAAATTAAATATGGAAATAGACAACAGAATCAACAAAGCTGGTATGGTTGGAAGTCAATTGAATAAATTCATATGGAATAAGAGAGAAATTAGTCGGAACATTAAATTAGCTGTATACAAGACAGTGTTCAAACCAGTTTTAACTTATGGATCTGAGAGCTGGGTCAGAAGTAAAACACTTGATCAAAGACTAGAGACTGCAGATATGAGAGTCCTGAGAAAGATTAGAGGCGTGAACATAATGGCATCAATGGTAATATCATATTAAAAACGAGGAAAGAACTTGACATTGTCAGCATCCAGGAATGCGTTAGCAGAGCTAATCTCAGGTGGTATGGTCACTTAAACAGAATGGGTGAGGAAAAATTAGCAAAGCAAGTGTTCTCTGCCAGGTTGGCAGGAAAACTACCCAGAGGAAGACCAAGATATAGGTGGACTGATACGGTACAAAAGTGCCTTAGACAATAGAAATATAAGATCTGATAATGTAGGAGCCTGACAAGTAACAGACTGATTTGGAGGAATATTGTAGATAGAAGTTAGTAATGATGTAAATTTTTCATGTAGTACTATGATATCCTGTACACCCCCTTGAGAGTACATGTCAGGAATTGGATGATGAAGTTTATCTAAACAGTTCCAAATGTTAATGGGAAGGATGGAAGATAATTCTGAGTGAAGCATGTATGGCTGACTATTAGTTTCAGAAAGCTGCAACCTTGCATGATTTATGCATTCTTTTAGTAAGGAAACCTCTGTCCAATGGAAAAATTTTAAAGCCCACTTAATGGTGAACTTTCAGTGTAACCTTAAAAATCAAGGAATAAAACTACTATCCCTGCATCATAAAAGAAATGTTAACCTCTCATCATCATTATTATTATTACTGCATGACTCAGGCAACCAGTTTCATTCATTCACCACTCTCTAAGCAAAAAATCTAGTACTCACACACTTGCCAACTACTCTCTTACCCAGCTTCCAGGGATCCTGTTTTCAAGTTCAATCCTATAAAATCTTTTAAGTAACTTAAATGTTTCTATTATATCTCCCCTTTTTTTGTCTATCAACAAACTTTTGTAATCCACAAACCTTCAATGTATCCTTTTAGGGAAGCATCCCACAGACAACTCACCACTAGTTCCTCTCTACTACAGTAACAAACAAATTAATTCAAATAAGCTGAATTTTAGTCTGAATTTTGAAGGTTTTAGTTTGGTTTCTGATTCAGTTTGAAATAATTTTGGATTTAGTTCATTACTTTGGTTGAGAGCTGTGTGTTTTAACTGTCTCTACAATGTTTATTAAGAGTGTTGTGCATTTTTAATAGTGTAAACAAGTTGACATTCTTAGTGTTTTATTCATTATGTGTAGCTATGAAATGGATTAATCTCCAAGGAAGTGTTCAAAAATATGTACTCTTTCTCAGCACACATACATGACACAAAGACAACTCTCTCCAATTAGTGTGATGTTGGTTTGGGTACTGTTAATGAGATTTTAAAGAGGTACAGATATTCCATTACCTGTTGTATAGATGAAACACAAAAAACTAGTCGATTCAACCTAGAGCCTGTAGGTTCAAGTGCACTCCTTTAAAGTAAAATATCTGACTAATTAAACTTCAGTTAATTTAGTTTACTATGTGTTATTAATTATGAAATTTACAATGTTGATTAGGAAACTCTTGTGCTTTATTTCCAGACTTAATAAACTCTAGTGGTAAAAGAAAATTTTTTTTTTTTTTCTTATTTTAATATTATTTGATTATTTTGATTTTTGCAGTGATATAATATATCAAACATTATTGCCATATTATGTAAATTTTTTCTTTTCAATGCAATTTGATAAAACAGTTATACCTTAACATTAAAAAACTGAGAACTCTGAGAAGGTTTGTAGAGGGCAGGAAATTTAAGCATGGTTTCGGCACTGCAAGTTCGGTCAAAAAGTCCCATTGCTAGTGGAGGAGCAGCAGTAAAAATCTGAAGTAAATAAATTAATGTTATTTGTTTTAATGTATCTTTCTTATAAAAATTGAACTAAATTAATTTGAAATAATGATTATATAGACTTATTCATATAATTTAAAAAACCTATGAACATATTTCATCTAAATATTTAATTGTATATCACATAAATTAAACGGAAGATTTTTAATTCTCCCAAAAAATGTCACATGTGTTTTTAATCATAATCTTTAATGTTCTCATTAGCAGTTTTAATAAGTTTGCAACAACAACAACAGAATTATTTAAGATTATTAACTTCATTTTATTTGTAACATAATATTCTTAGAGTAGGTTTATTATCTGGAATACAGATGAAAGTTTGACAAATACATAACACTGAAAGTAAATAACTAAATTTCTTCTTAAACAATGAATGTTAAATCGATGAAGCCTGACATCTAGTAATGTAAATCCAGTCCTAGAGGATGTTATGATATAAGATTACACTGCTTGGAAAGAAGTCAACAAACACCATAGCATGGGGAACAAACAGCCGTGGCACCCACCTTAATAAAATGTAGGACCTCCTTTCGCTGCAATGACTGCGGCAATACTTTTTTAATGGAATTTTGGACCATTCTTCCTGTATGCATGTAATGAGGTCCTGGACTGTTGTGGAACAGACGTCCTTTGACATCACCTGATATTCCAGTCTATCCCACAGAGGTTCAATAGAGTTGAGATCAGGGCTCTGTGGAGGCCAGTCAAGTGTGGTGACATTATTGTCCACAACATTTCAGCAACAGCCTTATAGCACAGTGCACTGTCTTGTTTATAATCTAATATCTTATCATAACATCCTCTAGGACTGGATTTAAAGCAGTTTCCATTAAACTGAAGATGGCATTAAAATGAACATTCCCAAATTTTAGTAAATTAATGCAACCATCACTTGAGATTTAGGGATTGCTTCATTTTCAATGCCAACTCCAAAAATATTATTATTTATTATGATGTGACACCTCCAGGGAGTCCAAAGACTCATCTAGGGAGGGCACCTACTCTACCTCTCTGTCTCCACCACTCATTCCACCAACTACAACTCATCACAACCACACCAACAGCATCTACCTCCCACCACAACTAGTATTTCTGCAGATAATTACAAACATCCATGCCCACAGTGGGATTCGAACCCGCAGCTTTTGGCTAGAGAGCAGATACACTAACCACTCTGCCAACAAGGCCAGCAACATGGAGTACTTTCACCAGTTGGTAAGATTCATCACTTCATGACCACTCTCACCAAAGTCAAAAACTTACAATTCTGATTTTAGAACTGATGAAATGATCAGATCTAAAACTCGATCTTCATGTGCCATCCTTTACATACTGCCTAAGATAAATGTAAACATATATAGGATATTCATGCTCTATCTCATCATGATTCATATTAAAATGGCAAAATAAGGATTTGTCTATTCAGCTCACTGCCTTTGATCCATAGCTCTGGTTACAACAATAAACAGAACACAACTGTTTTTCTAACTCAGGGTTTTAATGATACTACTGTATCATCAAAAAAAGTGATAAACAAATCCATTAGCTACATCAAATCCATTAGCTACTGTTCAAGTAGAAATTAACTGTGGCAAGGTAATCTGAGCACATCATCAAGATGCTTAGAAATTTTGACCATAAAGTTGCATTTCTCAAGTTGGAGGTTTAATGGAATATTTTTATCAGTGGGAAAGGATTAAAACTAATTGTAATGTTTCCAATATTTCATCACAGTCAGTGAGACATCTTCAAGGATTAAAAATAACTTTTGTAACAACATACTCAAATACAATACAAAAAAAAATGCTAAAAAGCTTTTTATTTTACTTTGAGAGGGGATAAAATTATTCCTAGTAATGAAAAATTATCATGTTGCATGTCTGATTTAAAATCAGACCTCAGGGAAAAGATCAGTTAATAACATTTACAAAATTCCGTAAAATATAGACATTTTCCCCCCAAAAAAGAAGTATTTTATTTCAACACAAGCATAAAAAATATCAAACTAATAGGCAGCTCTGTACATTTTTGCAATGGTTTTTAATGAGACTTTATACTTTTTAGACTGTATAAATATTTGAGTTGTTAAAATAATATTTTAATTTCAGTTTAATTTGATTTTTTATTGTAAATATTAATATAATAAAAAATATGCCTTTTTTTTGAGTTGTCATAATCATTATACATTAGAAAATCTCAAAAAAGAAATGGACTAAGGAAAAATTGATATCATAGGACTCTGTGAAGTCAGATGGGAAGGAATAGGTGATTTTTATAGTGATGAAGTTAGAGTAATTTACTCAGGTGGAGATAAAAGGGGAAAAAGGAGTTGCACTAGTTTTTAATAAAAGAATAGCAAAGAGCATCATTAGCATAAACTGTCTGAATGACAGGATCATGGCAGTAAAATTGAAGGCTGAACCAGTGGACATAACAATAATGCAGGTATATATGCCAACAAGTGACCATTCAGATGAGGAAATGTACGAACGGTTACAAGAACTAATTAAAGAAGAAAAAAGAAAATACTATATGATTATAATGGGAGATTAGAATGGAGTTGTAGGAGAAGAAGAAGATGGAAGTGTAGTAGGAAGATACGGACTAGGTAATAGAAATGAGAGAGGTGACAGGTTAGTGGAATTCTGTAAAGAAAATAAGCTAATTATTACAAATACTTGGTTTAAAAAATCTAAGAGAAGACTATACACATGGAAAAAACCAGGAGATATGGAAAGGTATCAAATCGATTACATTATAGTAAAGCAAAGATACAAGAATAGTGCAAAAATGCATGCACATATCCAGGAGCTGATATTTACTCTGACCACAACCTACTATTCATAGAAATAAATGTAAAACTAAAGAAAATAAAAGAAGCTATGAAACGGAAAAAATTGAACTTAGAGAAATTAAAAAATACTAAGGAATTTGGAAATAGATTGGAGAAAGAATTAGAGGAAACAAGTATTGTCAAAACTGAAGATCCAGAAAAGAAATGGGAACAAGTTAAAGAGAAAATAAAGATTGCAGAAGAAGAAATTGGATATGTAAGAGCTAAAAGAATAAAAAAACCTTGGATAACTAATTAGATGATTTCTCTAATGGAAGAAAGAAGAAAACAGAAAAATAAAGATACCCCAGAAGGGAAAATACAATATAGAACCCGGAATGACAGATTCAGAAGGGAAGCAGAGAGAAGTAAAGAAGATTGGCTTAAAAAACAATGTGAAGAAATGGAAAATTATGACAGATTGGGAAGGTATGATCTTTTATATGAAAAAGCAAGAAGCATGAATCACAAGAGAAAAGGAATTCGTGCTAGAGGAATAGAAAATAAGAATGGAGAAATCATAACTGAAGAAGATAAAATCCTAATGAGATGGAAGGAATACATTGAAGATCTATATGACAAGGAAAATATAAAAAATGAGTTGCCATTAGAAGATATTAATTGCTAATGACTTTATGCGTGAATAATGTTTGATGTGGAATTTGTAGATGTGTGGAATGAGTTCGATGGGCAAAAGGATTTATATAAAATGGATGGTTTACATTTGAATGGATTTGGTGTGCGGAGACTTGAAAAGATGTTGTCGAATGTGGTGGAAGTGAATGTACAGAACCAGGGAAACTACAGTTATTAAAGGGGGGGGAGTAGATATGCAGATTTTAGGGAGACAGTTGAGTGTATGAATGTGCGTAAAATGCCCAAGCGAGTACGAAAGACTACGAATCTGAATGGGATAGTTAGTATAAGGCATCAAAATAGGGATGGGACAAATTGGTTTCTTCAGTTCATGTATACAAATGCCAGAAGTATTAGGAACAAGAAGGAAGAATTTTTGGCCTTGGTTGGCACTTCCAGACCACAGGTTATTTGGCATTAGTGAAACATGGCTGAAAGAAGATGACACAGCTAGTGGGATTGAATGTGAGGGGTATGGTGTGTTCAGGAGAGACAGGGAGAATAAAATAGGGGGAGGTGTGTTATTGATGATAGTGGATGAGCTACAGCAAAGAAGAATAGAAGTGGAACTGTAGGATAGAGATAAGAGCACATTTGAGGCTATTTGGTGTGAGATTGAAACTAGCAGAACAAAATATACAGTTGGGTGCTGCTATAGACCAGGTGATGGAATAGATGGTGGAGATAGTATGCATAAGCAAATAGAAGAAATGAGTGGAAGGAGGGTAATTATTATTATGGGAGACTTCGACATTGATTGGTAACATTGATTGGAAGGAGGAGACAACACATGGGAGGAAGGAATTGGATTTTATTGGGTTATTAAGGGATAACTATCTGCGACAGCATGTACTGGAAAATACTAGGGGTCAGAGAGTGCTAGACCTAGTAATTGCATCTGAGAATTTGGCTGTAACGAATGTGACCACGTTGCCATCAATTGGTGAGAGTGATCATAGGGTCTTGACTTGGGAGGTGGCTAAAGGTGTGGAATTTACAATTAAGACAGGGTACATGTGGAATTATCAGGCTGGTAAGTATGACAAGCTTAGGATATTGATTGGTACAGTGCCATGGCATGTAAAACTGCAAGGGCTAGAAGATGACAGTGCATGAGAGGCGGTTAAGAAGTGTTTGCATGAAGCAATGGCTGACTGTATACCTAGAGTCCAAATAATAAATCAAGTAGGAGTTAAATGGATGAATAACACCATTAAGCTTGAGCTGCAAAAAAAGAAACAACTATGGAGGGAATTTAAGGAGAAAGGTGACCGGCAGGCACATGAACAGTATAAAGCCCAGGCCAGAAGTAACGAGTGTGGTAAGAAAAGCAAAAAAGGATTACGAAAGAACATTGGCCATGCAGGCTAAAGACAATCCTAAACAGTTTTTTCGATATGTTGCAAGTAGAAGAAAAAATGTATATGGCAGAATGATTTTAAAGAATGCCGATGGTAGGGAGGTAACTGAATCAGCTGATATAGTTGAATTACTGAGCGAGCACTTTGCAAGAGTATATCATCCAGGTGGTGACATTGCAGAAATGAATGAACCAAAAGTTTATACGGGAATTGTGGTGAATGAAGTGGAGGTGAGTAGTCTATTATAAAACCTCAATGTCAATACATCTGTGGGATTGGATGGTATACCAGCTCGTGTCGTACGTGAAGCGGCTAAAGAATTGTCAGTACCCTTGACCATTCTGTTTAATCTGAGTCTCAGGTCTGGGTTAGTCCCGAGGGGGGTGGAAAGAGGGAAAAATAGTTCCACTGCATAAAGGAGGTTCCAAGACTGCTGTTGTAAATTACCGACCGATTAGCATATCAGGAATCATTATCAAGGTCTTGGAGAAACTAGTCAACAGAAGAATACAGGATTGGATAGATGAAAATGGGATGCTGTATGGGGGACAACATGGTTTTGTGAAGGGTAGATCATGCCTCAGTAATTTGCTCACTTTTTATAACACAGTAACGTCTGAACTGGATAAGGGTAATGGGTTTTTAGTGATTCTACTGGACCTTGCCAAGGCCTTTGATAGGATACCACATGGAACTCTAATCAGTAAACTGGAGCAGATGGGGATGGATATAGGGTAAGTGAGATGGATAGCAGGGTGGTTGATGGAGAGATACCAGAGAGTAGTTTATTCAGGAGTGGAGTCCAAAAGAAGGCTTGTGACTAGTGGTGTGCCGCAGGGTTCTGTTCTTGGACCACTACTTTTCAATTTGTTCATTAACGATATAGAAAAGGATCTGAGAGGAAGTGTTCACTTGTTTGCTGATGATGCAAAGTTGGGTAGAGCAATTGTGAGTGCACAGGATGTCAAAATTTTGCAGGATGATTTGGATAGTTTGGAGGACTGGGCTAAGGAAAATGGATGTCAATTTAATGTGGCAAAGTGTAAGATTATGCATTTTAGAGTGAAAAGATTAGCAGCAATATATCACATTGGTGGAACCGTACCCGAGGAGATTGATGAGGCCAGGGATTTGGGAGTGTTGGTGGATAGGGAGTTGAAGTTTAGGGGGCACGTTGCAAAAGTGGCTAAAACAGCTCATCAAATCACTTGGTTACTGAAAAATACTTTAACGAGCAGAGACAAACAAGTTATTGTTCCTCTATATCGAGCCCTGATAAGACCCCATCTGGATTACTGTGCCCAGATATGGGCACCAGGGTTTCTTCTTGATGGGGAGGAGGTGGAAAGGATCCAGAGATGAGTGACCAAGAATGTAGCAGGTCTGTGGAATGAACCTTATGAGAACAGATTGAAGATTTGTGGGTTGCAAAAATTGGTTGATAGGTGGAAAAGGGGTGATATGATTGAGACATTCAAATTACTGAAGGGTTTTTATAAGATTGATCCAGAAGATATTTTTGAGAATAGGGCTGGTGGTGGGAGGACTAGGGGCCATACATGGAAGCTGGGCAAAAATGTGGTTAACAGGGGTGTCAGAGCTAGGTTCTTTACTTGGAGAGTGGTAAATGAGTGGAATAAGCTGCCAGAGTCTGTTGTGGGTGCTATGACTGTGAATGAGTTTAAGGCAAGGTATGATAGATACTGCGTGAAGACAAATAGTTGTTCTTGACATAATGTTAGGGCCTCCCTCGATGAGTCTGTCGACTCCTTGGAGTTGCCGGAATAGTAATAATAATAATAAAATATAAAGAAGGTAAATGAAGATGATATAGGCCCAGAGATTTTGAAGACAGAAGTAAAAATTACCATTAAAGAACTAAAATGTGGAAAGGCAGAAGGAATAGATAAAATACCTGCAGAATTCCTGAAACAACTTCAGAAGAAAGGAACTGAAGAAATAACCAAAATAATAAATTTAATTTATAACAAAGGAGAACTACCACCAAAAGATTTTATGACTTTATTATTTATACCTGTACCAAAGAAAAGTAATGCAGTGAACTGTAAGGATTTTAGAACAATAAGCCTCATTTCCCATATATCAAAAATACTTATGAGAATCTTAACACGAAGAATTGCATCTAAAGTGATAAAATTTCTAGGAGTAGATCAGTTTGGTTTCAGGAAGCATAGGGGAACAACAGATGCGATTGGACTGTTAAGAATAGTAAGTGAAAGACGTCAAGAAGTGAATAAAGAAGTTAACACCTGTTATATAGATTTCGAGAAAGCTTTTGACTATGTAAAATGGGATAAGATGGTGGAAGTTATGGAAAAGATTGGTATAGATTGGAAAGACAGAAGGCTAATTATCTCACTATATATAGGACAAACTGCCATGGTGAGAGACATATATGGTACAGCAGAACCAGGTATCATTGGACGAGGAGTAAGACGAGGCTGTTCTCTGTCACCAATTTTGTTCAACATGTATTCCAAAGCAATGCTAAATGAAGCACTGGAGAATTCGGAAGAAGGAATAAAATGGGAAGTAGATAGATATTTGCAATAAGACACGCAGATGATAAGGTATTACTATCAAACACGAAACAGGACTACTCTGTTGAACAGATTACTGGAACCCTGTATCAATTATGGAATAAAAATCAACATCAGAAAAACAAAGGTGATGAAAATAGCATGGAAAGAGGCAAATATGGATATCAGAATAAATTAGGAAAAACTGAATCAAGTAAAGATATTTAAATATCTAGGAAGTGTTATTAGCAGTGATGGAAGATGTAAATGTGACATAAAAGCAAGAACAGCGATGGGAAGAGATGCCTTGAATAGAAAACGGAATTTATTCATAAGTAAAATGGATGGAAACCTAAAGAAAAGACTAATAAAATGCTATGTGTGGAGTGCTGCCCTCTATGCAGCTGAAACTTGGACATTGAAGAAAGTAGAAATTAAGAGTTTGGAAAGCTCTGAGATGTGGATTTGGAGAAGGATGGAAAAATTCAAATGAACAGATAAAATAACTAATGAAGAGGTCTTAAAAAGAGTAGAAGAAGAAAGAAGTCTGTTAAGGAGGATAAAAAGAAGCAAGGAAAACTGGATCAGACATATTCTGAGAGGGAATGGAATCATCAGAGATGCCATCGAAGGAAAAATAGACAGAAAAAGACCCAGAGAAAGTAAGAAAAACAATGCTAGATGACATGCTGAAATGTCATGTACACAACATGAAAGAGAAGGCTCAGAAAAGAAGAGTATGGAAGGAAAGTTTCTGCTACTAAAAGAAGAATGTGCTCAATTATAGAATACTAAAGAAGAAGAATCATTATACTATTATTTCAAATATATAAGGGTGGCCTGAAAAGTTCTTAGCCTAACAATAAAAAAACGAATTTATAATTTCAAAATTATTTTTATTTTTCAACATAAACTCCATTAAGACTAATACATTTATACCAGCGATGCTCCAGCGCCATTATCCTGTCCCTGTAGTGGTTCTCAGTAAGATCTGCAAAATACCCTTCTACAGCTGCAAAATACACCTCTTGATTCGAAGAAAAACGCTGGCCAGCGATGAAGAGTTTTAGAAAGAGATAGAAGTCAGAGGGAGCCAAATCTGGAGAATAGGGTAGATGTTCCAACAATTCATAGTGCAGATCCCTTAATTTTTCCATTGCCAAAACACCTTTGTGGGCAGGTGCATTGGACTGATGAAAGATATTTTTTCTTCTGCAAACTAGGTCTTTTCTTAAGAATTTTTTTGTCTAGTCTGGTTAAAAGATCAGAATAATATTCCAAGGTTATTGTTTTACCCTTCTCAAGATAATTAATAAACAAAATGCCTTTCGCATCCCAAAACACTGATTCCATGACCTTTTCTACTGATGGAACTGACTCTGTCTTCTTTGGCGCTGAACAACTGGCTTCTGTCCACTCTTTTGACTGCTGTTTGGATTCTGATGTGTAATGGTGAATGAAAGTCTTATCCATAACTGGTAATTAGTTTACGGAATTAACAACATATATAAAGTATATTAATTAAAGGTAACTTTAATAAATAACTTCTATATTTCGGCAACGTCACGTTGCCATCTTCAGGAACATAAAGATATGGTATGTGCAAGCAGGCAATAACAAAAGCAAATGAGGAAGAAAGCAAGAAACTAATATTGTTCCTACAGTCCTAATGGTGCCCTCTGGTGGGCTAATTTGGTTGACTTGGCAGTTGGGATGAAGATCTCAAAATGTAAGTCTCCCAAATTTGGGGTAGTTTCATGCACCCAAATTTGTTGAGGTTAGGAACGTTTTTTTAGAGCTGATTAAGATTCCTTGAATAATCTTTCGTATTTAAACTTGCTGCGGTGCATTATTTTTGTTTTCTTCCAACAAATTCTATGGTGGGTATCTAAGGCATGGTCTGCCAGCTCAGAGCGGCTGTACTGGTGAAACCGGATGTACATCCGGTTTCACCAGTACAGTTGTATTCAGTTTGACAAGAATACAACAAAATCAGTTGTATTCTTGTCAAAACTCTCCAAGCACTGTTCAGAGATTTTCGTGCAAGTGCGTTTTTGATCTGCTGCAAGCAAGCACGTCACCCATCTTTTACAAAGCTTTTTCATTTGCAATTCTTCATGCAAAATATAACCTACACATTCTTTTGAAATGCCTACAGTCTCAGCAATTTCACGTACTTTGACTCGCCGGTCATCCAATGCCATATCGTGCACTCGATCAACGATTTATGGTGTTGTTACACTTTTTGGACATCCTTCACGTGGATCATCTTTAAGGCTGGTATGGCCACATTTAAACTCGGCAGCCCATTTCTTAATTGTCAAAAACGAAGGAGAAGAGTGCCCATAAACTTTTATGAATTTCTTTTGGCATTAAACTTTCTCTTACAAAGAATTTTATAACTGCAAGATACTCAATTTTAGCCATTTCAAGGGATACAGACATCACTTTTGTTTCAGACAGCTGTATAAAACAAACTACTTGATAGAATGACTTGCAATTTCACATGGATGGTTATGACAGATGTACCAACTTAGGGGAAAAAAAAATCTTACTGATAGTGTTGCCATCTATGGTCGAGGCCGAGAACTTTTCAGACCCCCCCCCCCCAGTATTATAATGACTTAGAATAAATTAAATTTTCATTATTAATTTTCCAGTTTATTCATACTCATTCTTTCACTTCCCTTTGATTCTAATTAATGCAGCTTTTTTAGTAGAAAATTTTTTTGCAGACCACTTCAGATACTCTTTTATGGCAAATGGCTTGAGGTCGAATTAAGTTTCACTCTCCTACCTTAAGGGGATCTAAATCAATAACCTGTAAACCACAGAGTAAAATGTAGCTGAAAGCTGAAGTATTGATGTCTGGAGATCTGTAGTGGAAATCTCAGTATGGTGTGTGTGTGTGTGTGTGTGTGTGTGTGTGTGTGTGTGTGTGTGTGTGAGTGAGAGAAGAAAATAATGTAGAATGTAAAAGAACATCATTTTGGGGATTTTGTGGTCATTTGGTCTGTTGAAGTTAAGCTAGCTGATTAAGTTTCACATTTATTCTGATGGGATTAGTAGATAAACTGGAGGAACAAACAGAAAAGCTTAGTATCTTAGTGTGTAGCTTTCAGAACAAAACAAGAGAATGGGAAGTTCCTCTGTTGTGTCGTACTTTCTACTCATATATATCTATCCTTTAGTCTTTGGGTCAAATCCCCCGTTAAAACTCTCATTTGTACATCACGTGGTACATCTGGGGAACAAAGGAATTGCCTTGAGATCGAGCCAATACCAGAGTATCAGATTGTCTGAGATCAACTCCTCGTAAAACACTAAGAAATGTATATTTCACTGCACCACTTAGCACTTTTAGATTAAACAATATTGTCAATCAAGAGGTGATCTCAAGACAGTACTCAAGTGATACCATGTAATTATGCAGACGTAGTCAAAATCTATTCTTATTCTAGTCTCCTGCCTAGGTTTGTAGTACTTTTTTTTTTATAAGCAGTGCATCGGATTCCAGAAATCACAGATAGTCTTAGTTGGGTACAAAAACAAGGTTTATTAGATATCATAAATATGTACATACAATAGAATAAGCTTAATTCCCACCTTAAGGGAGTTCCTGACAGTCAGGATAGAATTAGAATAATACAATAATATAAGTATACTCAAACTGATTAAACTGTAAATCTCTGAAGTAAGATTTCTTATATTTTCCCTTAAATACCTTAATCATGCATGATTAGTAGTTCAATCAAACCACACAAGATAGCATTTATATCTTTTACAATCCCTTCATTGATAGCAATTCCTTACTTTAAACATATTCTTAACCTCCTAGAACATATTATGTAACTCTATCACAATAGGAGACAGTAAGATTTTAAGGTAACCCTCTCTAGATCACTGCGGTTCAGTCCTAATTATTATCATTAATGTTCCTTCCTCTGGTTTAACAACGTGGCACAAATCATTTATTCACAATCAACAAAATACAAATAAAGTCTACTTATCTATCCTTGGTTCTGCATCACATTAAGGCCTACTGAAATCTGCTTCTCCTTAGACGAAATGTCCATGTGCTCCAATCTGGCTTTCTATGGACGGCCAGGCTTATTCCTTCCACGGAGATACTACGTCTAGTTTCGCCGCTGCCTCTATCGATACCCTCCGTAATGGAGGCACTGCCACCCTTCACCTGCTCACGACACCGCGAGACGAACACCAGGAGATCCAGGAACAAAAAGCCCTTTTTCAGGGGTGCTAAACCCTTATATTTTCACCTTTCTTTCTCGGTGATTCTCGCATTCTGCAATGTCCACCCAACACACTCACATGAGCTCACGTCATGGCGTCCAGCTCCTTCACATTGCTGCTTCGTGACCTTTGGACCCCCCCCCCATCTTGAACTTATGCTAACATTCTATATCTCTTAGTACACAATGCTCTATTAAACTTTGCTACAGGTCTACTCTTCCATTATTATTTAACTAATTTGTGAGTGGTACAAAATGCATACTTATTTGTTTTCTCATAGTATGAAATATTTGATATATTTACAATGCATTATTTTAATACTCAGAGGCAATCACAGTAT